>NW_020229788.1:0-16963 GCF_003227725.1 Camponotus floridanus | reverse complement strand
AGTCGACCTTGACATGACCTTCACGACGCCACCCAAGGTCAATCAAATTTACCCATGTAATGCATTACTTTATCTTCAACAACTTTTGTTTGAAACATTTTTTCAAAATAACCACTTCCTTTGCTTTAAAATGGGGTGTACGGGTGGTCTGAAACACCCGTATATACAGGGTGGCCCATTTTAAGTGATCCACTCAAATATTTCGGAAAATAATGAAAAATCAAAAAAATGTTTCAGATAAAAGTTGTATGGCTTGAAGGGGGCTATCAGATAGTGGCAATGATTTGACCTTGGAGAGTCATTTGAAGATGACGTAAAGGTAACCTTCAATTTCTTAAATGGAACTCCCTATTTTTTATTACATATTCGTGTAGCTTATCTCGAGAGCTTTCCAAAACACTATAATAAAGTATTTCTTCATTGAGTACTTTTCGAGTTATGAGGCTTGAAATCATTTCTTAATTTTACATAAACCGTAAAATATCTAGTAAAATATTCATTTTTCGATTATCTTGCTTTAATACTTTTATGTACAAAATAATGAGAGGAATCAATTGGTGTAAAGAAAACACATAGTTATTTTTAAGAAAAAATATGTAATTTGCAATTAACAATTACATATTTTTTCTTTGAAACAACTATGTGTTTTTTTTACACCAATTGATTTCTCTCATTATTTTGTACATAAAAGTATTAAAGCAAGATAATCGAAAAATGAATATTTTACTAGATATTTTACGGTTTATACAAAATTAAGAAATGATTTCAAGCCTCATAACTCGAAAAGTACTCAATGAAGAAATACTTTATTATAGTGTTATGGAAAGCTCTCGAGATAAGCTACACGAATATGTAATAAAAAATAGGGAGTTCCATTTAAGAAATTGAAGGTTACCTTTACGTCATCTTCAAATGACTCTCCAAGGTCAAATCATTGCCACTATCTGATGGCCCTCTTCAAGCCATACAACTTTTATCTGAAACATTTTTTTGATTTTTCATTATTTTCCGAAATATTTGAGTGGATCACTTAAAATGGCCCACCCTGTATGTATATATATATTATTAAATATATATATATATATATATATACATTATAAATATATTATACAAAATATGAATATGTACTAATTATATTACCAAAATATATTATAAAACTATTTAGTATAGTATTTAACTTGTTTCTCTATAAATATACATTTAAAATAATAAAATAAAGAAATTTAATGAGTGTGGCGATTTTCCACACCACCCACGGGGTATCACCAATGGCGCGTTAGATTTTTTTATGTGGATCTTCCCTAGAGCCCTATTATACCACATTGTATTTATATATAGAGGATGGGGAAAAAAATATCTAGGAATAAGGGATAAAAGGAATAAAATATTGAATAAATAAATATTCTATAAATTATTAATTATTTTTTATTAATTATTTTTTATGTTTGTATATATCAATAATAATAATAATTTTTAATAACGGTTCCGCCTCCTCGGCCTCCTCGAGCCCAACCGCCTCCTCGGCCTCCTCGGGCCCAACCGCCTCCTCGGCCTCCTCGGGCCCAACCGCCTCCTCGGCCTCCTCGGGCCCAGCCGCCTCCTCGGCTTCCTCGGGCCCAGCCATCTCCTCGGACCCCGGCGCCTCTTCGGGCCCAGCCTCCTTGACCTCGGTCGCCTCCTCGACCGCCAGACATGCCCCTGCCGCGCTGGGTATACCAGCGGGCACGAGCCTTGCCGCCTCCTCTTTTTTTAATTTTATTTTCTGAAAAATAAAACAAATTATAATATATATATATATATATATATATATATATATATAATTTAATACAAAAAATCATGTACCATTTTGCTCCTGCTTGCTGCTGCTGCTTTTTGCTGCTGCTGCTGCTGCTGCTGCTTGCTGCTGCTGCTGGCTGCTGCTGCTGCTGCTGCTGCTGCTGCTGGCTGCTGCTGGGCTGCTGCTGCTGGCTGGCTGCTGCTGCTGCTGCTTTGCTGCTGCTGCTGCTGCTGCTGCTGCTGCTGCTGCTGCTGCTGCTGCTGCTGCTGCTGCTGCTGCTGCTGCTGCTGCTGCTGCTGCTGCTGCTGCTGCTTGCTGCTGCTGCCTGCTGCTGCTGCTGCTGCTGCTGCTGCTGCTGCTGCTGCTGCTGCTGCTGCTGCTGCTGCTGCTGCTGCTGCTGCTGCTGCTGCTGCTGCTGCTGCTGCTGCTGCTGGCTGCTGCTGCTGCTGCTGCTGCTGCTGCTGCTGCTTGCTGCTGCTGCTGCTGCTGCTGCTGCTGCTGCTGCTGCTGCTGCTGCTGCTGCTGCTGCTGCTGCTGCTGCTGCTGCTGCCTGCTGCTGCTGCTGCTGCTGCTGCTGCTGCTGCTTGCTGCTGCTTGCTGGCTGCTGCTGCTGCTGCTGCTGCTGCTGCTGCTGCTGCTGCTGCTGCTGCTGCTGCTGCTGCTGCTGCTGCTGCCTGCTGCTGCTGCTGCTGCTGCTGCTGCTGCTGCTGCTGCTGCTGCTGCTGCTGCTGCTGCTGCTGCTGCTGCTGCTGCTGCTGCTGCTGCTGCTGCTGCTGCTGCTGCTGCTGCTGCTGCTGCTGCTGCTGCTGCTGCTGCTGCTGCTGCTGCTGCTGCTGCTGCTGCTGCTGCTGCTGCTGCTGCTGCTGCTGCTGCTGCTGCTGCTGCTGCTGCTGCTGCTGCTGCTGCTGCTGCTGCTGCTGCTGCTGCTGCTGCTGCTGCTGCTGCTGCTGCTGCTGCTGCTGCTGCTGCTGCTGCTGCTGCTGCTGCTGCTGCTGCTGCTGCTGCTGCTGCTGCTGCTGCTGCTGCTGCTGCTGCTGCTGCTGCTGCTGCTGCTGCTGCTGCTGCTGCTGCTGCTGCTGCTGCTGCTGCTGCTGCTGCTGCTGCTGCTGCTGCTGCTGCTGCTGCTGCTGCTGCTGCTGCTGCTGCTGCTGCTGCTGCTGCTGCTGCTGCTGCTGCTGCTGCTGCTGCTGCTGCTGCTGCTGCTGCTGCTTGCTTGCTGCTGCTGCTTGCTGCTGCTGCTGCTGCTGCTGCTGCTGCTTGCTGCTGCTGCTGCTGCTGCTGCTGCTGCTTGCTGCTGCTGCTGCTTTGCTGCTGCTGCTGCTGCTTGCTGCTGCTGCTGCTGCTGCTGCTGCTGCTGCTTGCTGCTGCTGCTGCTGCTGGCTGCTGCTGCTGCTGCTGCTGCTGCTGCTGGCTGCTGCTGCTGGCTGCTGCTGCTGCTGCTGGCTGCTGCTGCTGCTGCTGCTGCTGCTGCTGCTGCTGCATAAATATTTGCAGCTGATGCAACAAATGTTGCTGATGCAACATTTGTTGCATCAGCTGCTGCATCGTTGGCTGCGCAGCATCTTGCAGCACCAAAGCGCCCATCTCTTCATTAATATCTTCTATAAAATTATGAAGAAAAAAATTAAAATAGAAATTAAAGATTAAATTATTTCTTAATATCTTTGTATAAATAATGATTTACTTACGAGACATGTTCGATCTGTCGCCGTGCTTGGATGAACAGACAATGAGACACACTCGGCATTTGTTTATTTGTTTCATGCCGTTTAATTTGTTTTACGCCGTTCATTTATTTCGCGGCATTTATTTTCATCAGATAATCTTGTCGCCTTGTACTATCAAGTAAACATATTTTTTTATACGTGCTCTGAAATCTTGGTGTTCAAGAACTGTCACAATCCCGATTTGTGTGTGAGTTCTGATTATTTCAAATTTCTATATATATATATACCATTTTTCTTCTTTAATTCTTTGTTTCTGTCTATTTTTTGATTCACAAAAATGAGTGATGAATTGAAAAAAAAATTTAAGCGAAGCTTTTCAGATGCTTGGCTCAATGATGATCGATATAAATCTTGGATACGCAAAGTACCATCCGACGATAGTCTTTATTATTGTAGTATATGCAATAAAAATTTTTCGTGCAATACACATATTTTAAGACATGCGGATTCTGCGTGTCATAAAAATAATATTAAAGAAAATAATTTAGCTTTAAATACTAATAATGTGTGTGAAAATAATAATAAAAATTCAGATAAAAAAATATCCGAAAAATATAAATTTCAAGAACAATGGCTAGAAATAGAATTATTTAAGCCATGGTTACGCAAAGTATCACATGATGAAAATTTATTTTTTTGTTCATTTTGTGATAAATCAATGAGATGTGATTTATCGAAAATTTATCGTCACGCAGAATCCAAAGCGCATATAGAAATATGTAAAATTAAAACAGAAACAAAGAATACAAACGAAAATATAAACATAATAGATGATTCACTTTTGTCGTTTGAAGAGCGAAAAAAAATAGCAGAAATTCGATATGCTGCATTAATTGCTGATAAAAATATTTCGCATCAAACTGCAAAAGAAATTCTCAACTTTTTTCAACATATTGGAAAAGACCCTAATGTGTTAAAAAGCATGAGTATGGGCCGAACAAAATGTAAAAGCATTATTACAAATGTTTTATGCCCAGTTGAAACAGATCGTGTCGTCAATAAAATTCAGAATACAAAATTTTCAATTTTTATTGACGAAACATCTGATATAACTAATGATAAATGGATGACTTTTCTTGTCCGATACGTTGATCCAGAGACATTAGATATTCGCTCACAATTAGTTAAATTAATTGATATTGATGCCAAAGATTCAAGTGCAGAAAAGTTGTTTAAGGCATTTAAATGTGAAATGTGGAAATTACAGATTCCATTTTTAAATATCGTAGCTTTATCATGTGACAATGCATCTGTTATGACAGGAAAACATTTATCGTTTAAAAAAAAATTAGAAGAAATATGTCCACATTTATTAACGTTTTCATGCCCATGTCATTCCTCCGCATTAGCAGCGCACGCTGCATGTTCTAAAATGCCCGCATATTGCGAAGAATTTCTAAAAAAAATTGCTACTTATCTCAATAGCAGTCCAAAACGTACGGCTATTTTTCGTGAATTTTGTGAATGTTTCCAAGAAACAAATCGCAAAATATTGAAATTATGTGATACGCGCTGGCTTTCGCATTATTTATGTATCGAAAGACTTCTTGAATCTTGGGATACAATTAAATACTTTCTTATTAAAATGGTTGTGAGCGAAAAAACAAATTCTGGAGAATATCTCTTGTCTATGATGGACAACGTAGAGATAAAAGCTTATTTTCTATTTTTAAAATATGTGTTGAATTTTTTTAATGCATTTAATGCATTTTTTCAAGCATAAGAAACAAGGATTCATTTATTATATCCAAAATCTTTAAACTTTCTTTTCCAAATCTGTCGAAATTTTATAAAAGAAGAATATTTAAAACCATTTTCTTCAAATATTATATTTTCATTAAAAGAAAATCAAAAACCTATTAATGAAATTATTTTGGGATCAGAATGTGAGGAATATCTAAACGAATTAACGCTGAAAGGTCACATAAACATAGTTACAATTGTTCGAGAGAATTGTTTATTATTTTATGTGACTGCTGCAGAAGAAATTCGTAAAAGATTACCTCTAAATAATATATTTTTATCAAAGTTACAAGTTTTTCAACCATATATAAGTTTATTTGATAACAATAGAGAAACATCATTCAATGATGTTTCTTTTATAGCTAAAACTATCGGCGGTTTTGATGAAACTGATTTAAAGAAGGAATGGATGGCCTTACCATCAGATTTTACAATAGAAGAAAAACAAAACTTTTCTAAATTAAATTTCGACAGCATGTGGAAAAAAATTTTACAAAATCGACACAACAATCTTGCTAAATATCCCAATTTAACAAATATTATAAGTACTATTCGATCTCTTCCAAATTCAAATGCCGATTCGGAGAGAATGTTTTCTCTTTTAAATAATTTAAAAACAAAAAAACGTAATAGTTTTTCGTCAGCTACTGTTAATGCTATTTGTGTATTTAAATCTGCATTAAAAACGAGAGGCGAGACAGCTATCAAAATGAAAATTGATGAAAAGCATTTGTCTCTTATGTCAGCGGATAAGTTATATGCTACCGTTGCTAAAAAAAATAAAAGTATTTTAAAATTACATGCTGCAGATACCATTGACATAGCTGGCCCCTCATCTCATAAATAATAAATTTATTACAAACATTACGCTTGTAAAAGATAAATACGTGAAAAACATCTCGTCTGTTACAAATATCATATTTGTAAAAAGTAGGAGTATTAAGAATATTCTTGTCTGTATAACAGACATCATATTTGTGGAATGTAAAAGTATTAAAATCATCTTGTCTGTGTAACATCATATTTGTGGAAAGTAAAAGTATTAAAATCATCTTGTCTGTGTAACAGACATCATATTTGTGGAAAGTAAAAGTATTAAAATCATCTTGTCTGTGTAACATCATATTTGTGGAAAGTAAAAGTATTAAAATCATCTTGTCTGTGTAACAGACATCATATTTGTGGAAAGTAAAAGTATTAAAATCATCTTGTCTGTGTAACATCATATTTGTGGAAAGTAAAAGTATTAAAATCATCTTGTCTGTGTAACAGACATCATATTTGTGGAAAGTAAAAGTATTAAAATCATCTTGTCTATGTAACATCATATTTGTGGAAAGTAAAAGTATTAAAATCATCTTGTCTGTGTAACAGACATCATATTTGTGGAAAGTAAAAATATTAAAAACATCTTGTCTGTGTAACAGACATCATACTTGTAAATGATAAAATAATGCAATGTGGTATAATAGGGCTCTAGGCGAAGATCCACATAAAAAAATCTAACGCGCCATTGGTGATACCCCGTGGGTGGTGTGGAAAATCGCCACACTCATTAAATTTCTTTATTTTATTATTTTAAATGTATATTTATAGAGAAACAAGTTAAATACTATACTAAATAGTTTTATAATATATTTTGGTAATATAATTAGTACATATTCATATTTGTATAATATATTTATAATGTATATATATATATATATATATATATATATATATATTTAATAATATATATATACATACAGGGTGGGCCATTTTAAGTGATCCACTCAAATATTTCGGAAAATAATGAAAAATCAAAAAAATGTTTCAGATAAAAGTTGTATGGCTTGAAGGGGGCCATCAGATAGTGGCAATGATTTGACCTTGGAGAGTCATTTGAAGATGACGTAAAGGTAACCTTCAATTTCTTAAATGGAACTCCCTATTTTTTATTACATATTCGTGTAGCTTATCTCGAGAGCTTTCCATAACACTATAATAAAGTATTTCTTCATTGAGTACTTTTCGAGTTATGAGGCTTGAAATCATTTCTTAATTTTGTATAAACCGTAAAATATCTAGTAAAATATTCATTTTTCGATTATCTTGCTTTAATACTTTTATGTACAAAATAATGAGAGAAATCAATTGGTGTAAAAAAAACACATAGTTGTTTCAAAGAAAAAATATGTAATTGTTAATTGCAAATTACATATTTTTTCTTAAAAATAACTATGTGTTTTCTTTACACCAATTGATTCCTCTCATTATTTTGTACATAAAAGTATTAAAGCAAGATAATCGAAAAATGAATATTTTACTAGATATTTTACGGTTTATACAAAATTAAGAAATGATTTCAAGCCTCATAACTCGAAAAGTACTCAATGAAGAAATACTTTATTATAGTGTTTTGGAAAGCTCTCGAGATAAGCTACACGAATATGTAATAAAAAATAGGGAGTTCCATTTAAGAAATTGAAGGTTACCTTTACGTCATCTTCAAATGACTCTCCAAGGTCAAATCATTGCCACTATCTGATAGCCCCCTTCAAGCCATACAACTTTTATCTGAAACATTTTTTTGATTTTTCATTATTTTCCGAAATATTTGAGTGGATCACTTAAAATGGCCCACCCTGTATATATATATATAATATATATATATATATATATATATATATATATATATATATATAATAAATATATTAAATATATTAAATATTATATATATATATATATATATATATACATTATACAAATATATTATAATTATTTAAATATTATTCTTTGTCGTATAATATGTTTATAATATGTATGTGTATACATATATATATATATATATATATATATATATATACAGAGACATATTCTAAACACATTATACAATAAAAATGCTGTAAAAGAAACATTGAGCGCATATCGAGATATCGTAGAGCGTGACGCGTCGTGCCCGTCTTTCGGTAGGAAGGAGACAGAAGACTGTATTCTGTCCTCTTCTTCTATCCGAAGCTAGCCGAAGCGCCGAGCTCACACGTACGCTTACGCTTACATCCTCATTACCCCCTCCACGCCGTGTTGCATGTTGCTTGCGGCGGAGATCTGGCAGCTTTGTCCCAGAGAGCCCTGCATCGTGAATCCGGACAGGGGAGAGCAGCATGGCCTCCCCTCGACAGCCGGGAACGACAGCCGATACGACAACCATCCTCCAAGAGAGGATCGGCGAGGGAAGGACCTCACCCGGGCCGAACAAGGGCCCACGGCAGCGTTCAAGCTTGGCGCTATTTCGCGCGGGGCGCGATAATGCCTCGCGTGGCGCGCGAGGCGCCAGGACCTCGCGCGTGTCGGCCGCTAATTGGCCGGGGGTCCGCGCATCCCCCTGCGCGGCCAGCGAGCCCGCTATCGACCCTGGATCGCGAGATCCAGGGATCACTTTGTCGCGGCCGCTCGACTGAAACAGTCAAAAGCCTTGTTTTGTGCGCTTGTGAGACGAAACACCGAGGACGAGGCCGAGGATCATCCCCGCAGGCAGGAGGAGCTCCCTCGGTGAGGTTGCCCACGAATTATTGTGCACCGCGTAATTAATTGTGTCCGCTCGCCGGCCGTTCTATCGCCGTCGCCATTACGGCGTTTATCGCGACCGCTTGAGCCTTCTGCTGAGTCGGTCGATTTTGGGCATTTCGGGCGACAGGAGACAAGCGGCTGAGGAAGCGCGGACACTGGCGACGGAAGCGCGTATCGTAGGGTAATTCTCGTCTCTCTCCGGGTGTCAGGGTGCGTAATACGCGTAGCATTCGACCGTTGGGTATCGACCGCGTGCGTCGTAAATCGCGAGCGATGCGTAGTTCGCACGGGCTGTCGTTTGGTTGTCGAAGCCGCGTCTCGCACCTCTGGAAGATGTCTCTGGAAGAGCGAGTCTGTGGAACGTAATTGGTCGTGATTAATGAGTCTTCGTGTAGTATCATCGTCGTTCGTGAATATTGCGTGAAATTGCGTATTATTGTCGCGTCCATTGTATGCGTGCGAGTTGATCGTCTCGAAAGAAGCAACTTAATTCCTCGAAATTGTCGCGGTGTGCGGGTATCGCACGATTCTAAGTAGCGATATCTGAGGTCAGGAAATTCCTGGCAAATATTGCGGCTATCGAATGAGGCGCGGTGCGGGACTGTCGCCCGGCCTTCCTTATTGCCTTGAGACCGAGAAGATTAATTCTCCCGTTGTTGAAGGTATCGGGGATGTGACACGACATTGTCGCATCGCCCCGATTGCCAGAAAAATTTGAGTTGCGAGCGTCGCAGAAAAAGGCGGAAATATCTATGACCGCCGCCGGCTATCGAACTTCGCCGGTATCGTCCGCCAATCGTATGCGAGATCTCTCCTCGCGAAACTAATATCTTTTCGCTTATTGCGTAACTAATCGGCTGTCTTATTTCTGGGTTGTCGACTTCGAGTACGCTCGGAGGAAATTGCGAGATACGCAGTTAATTAGTAAGATCTCCGCGAGGCTGTCGAAGCTGCGAATGATAGGCAGGTACTATCGCTCTCTCTCTCTATCGCGTATGGTACGACCGTTAGCGAGAATTCGAATTACCAAAATTCCGTTATAGAAATTATTGTTCTCAGGAGCTTCGACTTTAGGGAGCCTTCGTAATAGACGCTCTTTGTTAGACCGACTTAGAATATCGCGCGTTTTTCTAGCGTTTCGAGATTTATTGTCCGTGGCTAGTACATTATTTCTGTTTCCATTCTGTATAGAATTTTATTTCTTTTCTGTTAATACTTTCTTACTCTCTTAATAAATCTGTTATTTTTTTTATTAAATCTCGCGTTCTTTATTTGGCTGGCGATCGTCCGTAATTTCTGTGTCCGTCTTTGTCTGTCAATTTAGTAAGCTCGCTCAATCAATTAACTTTTTCTTTCAAACCCCGCCCCTCTACCGTTAGGCGAGCTAGCCAGCCCGTGGCGAAGCAGGCTGTCGTATTCTTTCGCGCTTTTCGAAGAATTTGTGAAAACTGGTACGTGAGAGACCGTACCTGGCGCCCAGTTCTGAGGTAACGAGACGGCCTTCGCTCCGCCGCGGCTCGCGCGCGGACACCCTCCATCCCTGTCCCGCCGATCGCGAGTACACCAAAACCCTTGTGTTTTTGACGGCGCTTCCGCTCCCCCGCGAGAATAAAAATTAGAATTGAAAAAGCGTCGCAGTCTATGTAACTGTAATTATGGCTGCGCAGTCAAATATATAAATTTCTACATACACACGCACACATATGTATATATATGTATACAATAATTATGTACTATAGATCTATAGAATTATAGATATACATACTTATATATAATTATGTACATAGATCATCTTTTTCTACGTAACGATAACTTGTATAAATAGATTACTTGTAAGAATAAGGTTTAGATGTTGCATGAAGTAGGAAAAGAGTAACATCATATTTGTAAAACTGGAAATATATTTTAAGTTGTGGGAGGATGGATTATATATGTTGATGCTGCCTTATAAAATAATACTTATTAGGGTACGCAACAAACTTACATTAATAATGATTAAATTTCAATTTAAATTTCATTTTGTTTAAAATAGAAATACAATGACAGAATTGCAGCATGTCTTATTTCAATTAAATCTGAACATCTAAAATTTTCATTGATTTTTCATACGTAAAACAAAATTATATTTTATAATAAAGAATAATGCAATAATAATGAAATCCATAATACCCAGTCAGAAATGTAACTTTGATTCAAAGTTGATTCAACGTCGATATGGTTGACAACTGGTTGAGTTGATATTTAGTCAGAAATGTAACGTCAATTCAATGTTGATTCGATACGTTTGACCTGCAGTTGATGCGTCATGCGCTTGAGTCGAATAATTGAATAAATTGATTTTCGTGCAATATCGATTTATGATTTTTGAATGTTTCATATAGCGTGAGATTATTTAAATTAATTATAAGTAATTTTTTTATTATTACTAATTAATAAAATATTAAATTTGCAAGAGATAAAAATTATACGCAATAATTAAAATTAAAAAATTTTTGATATAATTAATATTAGAAAAATATTAAGAATATATTGAGGCATAAATATATAAAATATTATATATATATATATATATATATATAGAACTATTTCTATAAGGTTTTGCAATTTTTTTGCGAATGCGTTCTAACTACGCGCGGTAATCATAACCGCGGTGAAACAACAGAAAGCACAGATCGATGTGTGCAAACATATGTTGGCCGTGTTCCGAAATCACTGCCAGTACTGCAAATTCTATAGTGCACGTTACGTATATTATATATTTTCAGTGCTGGCAGTAAACTGGCAGCAATTTCGGAACACGGCCGTTATGTGCAGTTATTGTGTGTGCGATATTTCTTTTTGCTAACCGAGTTTTGCAAGTCTCGCAGTCTCGACAGGTAAGATTAGATAAATAAATTTCTATTTTAATAAATATAATATTCGGTTGCAAATAGTTAATTTAGTAATGCAAAAATATTTGTCCGCTAATACGTAGTGCCTATGCCGGCTTTGCCACACGTGGACACACACCATATATTACAATAAGTTAAATTGAATAGATCATTAATATATATTCTTTTTGATAGTTAAATTATAAAACAATTTTATTCAGTAGTGAAAAATACACATAGTAATGTAATCTTGTATCATATATTTATTTATCTCTCAACCTAACCTAAAAGTGATAAAGCTATTAAATTTTGAGAATGGAATATTTATTAATATAAGATAGAAAATAAATATTTTAAAAGTGTTAAATTGTTTATTAGTACAATTGTAAAATTTCCGTATACAGAAAAATTAATGCTTTAAAATGTAAAATTGGCTATTTACTTTGTAAATAGTGTATAGCGAACAAATATTTTTGCTATTACTAAATTTAACTGGCAATATTTATTTTTATTTTATAATATTTTGCTATTGTATGTAGAGATTAACATTTGCTGAAATAAAAATCAACTCTTATTGATGAAAGCATCTTACAAGATAAAAAAAGAAGTTCAAATTAACAGTACATATAATGGACATCGATGAGAATAACAAGGTACATATATAATTATTTTTACATATAATACATTGTACATTTTTTTTATGTGTGTGTGTGTGTGTGTTTATATCCATTTCTTATATCTGATTAGTAGATTATTTTTTTATGTAATAAGAATGCTATGCTCAAGTGATTAAGATTTCTGTTGTTTGTTTCATACGAAATTCAGATACTTTAATAAAAAGAATAAAGATTAATTAATTATTCTAATTATACCTATATGTTCATATTCTATTGTTTTCAATGTTACAGATGACATATATTGTTTCTATATTTTATATACTACTTCTATATGTACTAACAATATTACATATATTGTTAATACATTTATTAACAAATATTATTATAAATTATCATGCAGTCTAGTCTATGTTTCTAAGATAAACTATGATAAATATTAATTTATTTGATTATTTTTCTGATTTTAGAAGCAAGTTTAGCTATATTAAAGTCATAAGTACTTACTATTTTATATTATTTCTTCATAAAGATTTTGAATGTCATCAATCATTGATCTGGCATAATATTTAGAAGGTACATAATATAAAGTATATCGCAGAAGTCATATTCTTATTTTCTATGTAAAAAGATATAATAAAGTTTTAATTTATCTCTTGTACACTTATTCACGGATTATCTTCAGCTAACAATAAATGACAAGTTTTTTTTATTAATCTTTAAAACAATTTAAAAAGTTTTTTTATATTTAAATTTTATTGATGTCCTTATTTTACATGAAGGAGGTTTTTATATTTCTAAATTCCTTTAAATATCATTTATTTGTAATTTGTTGTAGAAGTTTTTGCAATGTAATCGTAATTGGAAAAAGAGGATTGAGAGGAGGGCTATGAAACGTTTGAGGCTTGAAGAACAACAAGATTATGCCTTCAATAGAGTCTGTACATTACTAAAAAAAAAAAATTAAGATTCAATAATTCTAGCAGCAGCAGTAGTAATAGTAGCAATGATAGCTTTTTTACAGATATTTGTGAAATGTCAGATTAAGTTGAAATATTTGCAGAGGAAGAAAATAATGTGTCAAGTGAATTAAATAATTTGAATCAAAATAATTTGAATTCTGAAACTGAACTTGAGATTAGTGATCATGAAGAAGACACAATTTCTAATAAGGATGCAAATATCATGAGTTCAGAAACAAATACTGATGATGATAGTGAAAATGAAAATATTGATGCAGTTTTTGATAACGATGAACAAAAAGAAAGATATATCACATTAAGTTTATATGAATGGGCATTATCAGGTGGAATTCTTTCTATGAGTAAAATTGATGAACTTCTTGCATGGCTTCGTCCAGTGTTTCCTAATCTGCCTAAAAGTTATAAAACCTTGCTTGGAACATCTGATAATATAAATATTATAAATTTTCGGAATGGAGGGCAGTTTTGGTATAAAGGAATAAAAGATAATTTAGATGGATTTATTTTAGAAGAATACTTGCAGAGAAAAAAAAAGATTGAAATAGATATCAATACTGATGGACTTCCTCTTTTTCGAAGTTCTAAAAAAAAGTTTTGGCCAATTTTAGGACATCTGGTAGGGACTAAAAATGAACCATTTGTTATTGCCATTTACTTTGGAACGTCTGATCCTAGTGACATTGAAGAATTCTTGCAAGATTTTGTTAATGAGGCTAAAAATCTAATCAACAATGGTTATGTACGAAATCAAAGAACTTATGATTTTTTTATTAGACATTACATTCTTGATGCTCCAGCTCGAGAGCTTATAAAATGTTGTATAGGTCATAATGCATATGCTTCTTGCGAGAAATGTACAGTGTGGGAAGAACGATCGGATAACAGGCAGACATATGTTGATCTTGATGCTCCTTTGAGAACTAATGAATCTTTTAAGAATCAAACACAGTCTCACCATCACAAAGGAGTGTCACCTCTTCTTAGATTGAATACTCAAATGATTTCTCAGTTTCGTTTAGAGTCCATGCATTTAGTATACGAGGGTGTATTTAAGAGATTGTTAGAAGTATGGATGCGATGGATAGGCCCATGGAAGTTGCATTGAACTATTGTGGAAAGAATGTCTAATATGCTTATCCAAATAGCTCCCTCTTGCCCTCAAGATTTTGCCCGAAAATCCAAGATCTCTAATTGAGCTTAGCATTTTATTAAAGCAACGGAATTCCGTCGTTTATGCTATTACGATCGGGCATTGTGGTGTTTGCTCAGCATCCCTGATATTAATGTTTTATAAGCCTTCTATCTATTACATTGCACTATTTTTTATTCTTGCAAATCCTGTCCTGCATAAAATTATAATGACTATGCAAATATTTTTGCTCCAGAACTTTTTATTAAACATTCTGTTACAATTTAGGAAAAGTTTGTCCAGTTTCATAAATGGCGATTCTCTTTGTCATTTAGCGGCAAGAGGTAATGATTTGGCCCTTTAAGAATCATTTTAGTGCCTTTTGTTATCAGGAAAATAAATTGAAAACATAAAAATCATCTTAAATCTGGTTTAACCTCTTCAGCAGGTAGAAGCGTGAAAATTAGACAGGAAATGAAAAAAGTGTATTCATGGATTCTGAAATTAACGAGATGTGTTACAAGAAACATTTAGAGATGTAAATGAATTAATTAATGGCAGTTCAATTAACAAAAAGTTTCAGTAAATGGTGTAATCTTCAAGTGAATGGATAAAGATTCATTTTTAAAAAACAATTTAGGTCAATTGTAGTCTTTAAAAAATATTATTCTTTTACAGAGGATGATATTAACTTTTTACTTGATAATAACTTTTTATAAATGTTGGAGATTTTTTATACATATTCCTCTGAATTTCCTCAGAACTTGGCATTATTAAATTATTCTGATTGAAAATGATTAAATTAATTATTTCGTGTACAACCCAATATTGTTGCTATAATGCTGGCTACACTTCTCTCAAAGATGAATATGTTGTATACCTTTGTTCCACCACACTGCCTTTCTTGCAATAAAATGCCAGAATTTTTTATTTATATGTTTTAAGTATTTTGTATCAAATATACATTTTATTCTCTTTTATATTATATTTAGATCCTTATTATTAATTATATATTCTTATTCAATTTATTATTATTTCTCTTGTGCAAAGTTCATTATAGACTTATTCAATTAATAATAATTTTTTTCAGTTTGTCGTTGTAAGTTTATAAAGTTGAGGGAATGAATACTTGTAAGATTGGAGATAATGCTGTTTTCGAAGTCTGTCTTACAAAATGCTAAAAGAGAAACTAGAGATAAGATGAAAATAAATATTTCTGGCGCTGCGCGTCGATTCTGCGCAAAGACAGCGCATTAAAAAAAGAGAAATGGATGCATTCCTTCATGGCCAACATATAATGTTAATTGTTTTTAAAATTTTTACGTATGTTATTTTTGCTGCATGTAGTACATCCACCATTGGTATATTTGTTCTCAATTTTATTTTGAAGTTAAATTTTCTCTGTATATCAGATACGCTTTTGGCTGACGCAATGGGACTCAATAGTTGCTTATGTCTCTGCTTATGAAACGGATGTTGAAGTTTGGTCCGCTGGCATACGAAAAAATAAAAAATGAGCGACGACGTTTTTCATTTGATTCCCTCTGGAAAAAACAAAATTACGAAAGAAAACTAGGAACAAAATTTCCGAGTTCTGATTCATGCAGATTCTTAATCCAGATTGATCCTGAGATTTCGCCAATTTCCAAAATAAAACAAGATGTGCTGCTTCCAGCCACTTGTCTTATAAATCTCAAAATAATTAAACTTGAGTCTCAAAGAATATTACGCATGGACGAAAATATAAAAACAAAGATATGTGAAAAAAGTTCAATTCTACTATAATGTCGACGTCTCTTGAACACAAAAAATCTAGAAAAGAGCTTTTGCTTGCAAAAATAAATGAAGCAAAGAAAATAGACTCCCGTTGAAGATAATAGATCAGGAAATTATAAACGAGCTGCAAAGAAAAAGCGGCAAACGATATGGGCTGGCATATAACAAAAACAATTACAATTATCTTCTTTACACACCTCAACATTGATATCGTCGTTCGGAAAACATAAGTCAACTGGCCGTAAGCTCGAATTGAAACTGTCTTCGTCCGACAGGATGTGATGTACTCAAGAAAATGTCATAGCATTTTACAGCCACAGTATTTCCAAAGAAAGTCGCAACAATGTTAAGAAAGGAACAACTGAAAAAAAAAATGAGGGAGTTCCGTTGTTTGTGTCCATCACGAGACGATGATATTTTGCATCCCAAAAAAATGTTACGAGACACTAACAACCAGCAAATATGTCAAATAAAAATATTATTTACTTCTTGATACTCAATTTTCTATAGAAAATTCACCATCCGTGTCAAAATGTTTCACATTCTCAAATCTGATTTTGACAGTCTCAGTCAGTTCTAGCAATGCTTTCTCCCCAAAATAAAAGGGAATCATCTACACAATCTACACCTCGGCTCAGGTTTCGTCAAATTCACGTTAAATTAACATTTAATAATTCTTTATTTCTTCTAATTATTTTATTTAATATAATTGATAATATATAGTCCATTTATGTCACATTTTTCTTTCAGGTATTGTCCCAGATTTTACTGAAGGATTAGAGATTAATCTCTTGT
>NW_020229787.1:0-17020 GCF_003227725.1 Camponotus floridanus | reverse complement strand
AATTTTAACTATATACCGCACCATTTAAAAAATCATTGTAATAATAATGGTTTAATAACTTCAGAATTTACCAAAAATATCACTAAAAATTAAACAATTGTTATAAATCGAACTCAAATTTTCTAATAACATAAATACGATATTATAAAAAAATTCTGATTGTTAAAAATCATTATTAAAAATTATTCTAAAATTATTTAATAAATCTAAGACGCAAGACTTGCAATCCCTACCACAAAACTCTCACCCCACAATCGCAAACTCATAGCAGGAAGGGATAGCTCCAGCAGCCGACCCACCAATACCAAAAAGGCCCACCTCTTCTCCCTACCATTAAACATCGAACCAGAGGAAGGTATATAAGGCCGCCGCCGCCGCCGCCGGTGTGTGTCTCTGCGCCATTAACTCGCCTGTGTCTCAGCTCTCTCTACGCCCATCAGATCTCCAGCTCTCGAAGAGGAAAAACCTAGAAGCCTACCGACACCTTAACTTATTCGAAAATAACTAGTCGCGATTTTGATTTTTTCTTTCGGGACTTAGTTCAATCTCTATTAAGAGAGCTGTATCAACATTAACACTTTAATAAAGTGCTACCATCCAGCAACCTCTGACTCTTTGGCCATTCTCTGCGCTGCCTTGCCACTTCTTCAGGTTCTCACCGAGGTCGAGCAACCCAGGGAAGGAGCAGCGGTGCCTGTATTCATCCATTGATCCCGTCATCCGGTAAGGAAATAATAAAATAATAATCATTCTTAATCAACCTTGATAATAACTTTGTATATTAGTTCGATTTATTCTAGGCCTATTGACAATTTTCCCAGAATCTTACTTGCCCGTATACAGACTTTAAATTTTTCTTTCGAGTTGAATTATTTAAATTTCAACCGATCCTCTGAGAACGCTCGAAGCGTATCCTAGAGTGTAGCGTCGTTCGAGTTAGTCACTCGATGTGCATTGAGTAGCAAATTCTACTCCTCTGCCGCTTTCACGGAGAGCTTCTTGAAAGAATTTCTCCGTGGATCCTGTGCCGCTGTGACGTGACGTCTTGCACATCGATACTAGACTCAGAATCTAAGACTCGCTCCTAGAGGATCTGTCGAAATAATAGAATTAATGCACTGGCTTACAAGTTAACTATCGAAAACATTTTATGAATTTTATACTTATCTGAAGTAAGCCAGCCGCTCTCACCCGTATCCTCGTCTGTATCCTTGAATCTCCAGACCTCTCGGTGCAGCCGCATGCTCCTGGAAATTCAGTATATGCTAGATAAATTATCATTCGTTGTACGACAATTTTCCCGAATCCTACCTGTCCGTATACAGACTTTAAATTTTTCTTTCGAGTTGAATAATTTAAATTTCAACCGACCCTCTGAGAACGCTCGAAGCGTATCCTAGAGTGTAGCGTCGTTCGAGTTAGTCACTCGATGTGCATTGAGTAGCAAATTCTACTCCTCTGCCGCTTTCACGGAGAGCTTCTCTGAAAGAATTTCTCCGTGGATCCTGTGCCGCTGTGACGTGACGTCTTGCACATCGATACTAGACTCAGAATCTAAGACTCGCTCCTAGAGGATCTGTCGAAATAATAGAATTAATGCACTGGCTTACAAGTTAACTATCGAAAACATTTTATGAATTTTATACTTATCTGAAGTAAGCCAGCCGCTCTTACCCGTATCCTTGTCTGTACCCCTGAATCTCCGGACCTCGCGGTGCAACCGCATGCCCCTGAAAAATTCAAAATATATTAAATAAATCATTAATTGCTGTACCCCAATGAACTGTATATAGCCGAACGTTTCAACCATGATATGAGAACGAGTGAGATATACTATCATAATCTACATTCGTTTATCTCATAATAATCCGTTAAGCCGTATTATTCGTCTTAACTCTATGAACCACCTTGCTGTGACTACATTTACCTTATAAAACCATTCATCTTAACAGGTACCTTTCTACGCATCATCGTAAGTAAACCCCTTTTGTGTTAAATCAATCGCATCAAACATACTAAATAGTCGTATTCCCTCGGTAGATGGTTAACCCCCGCCGAACTTCTTCCGTTGGACGCGAAATTCCCCTCCGTGCCGCGGGTATACGCCGCAGGCGTGCCTCCCGGTCGGTACTTAGGCTCCCTACAGCTCGTCAGTTGTTTGCCGACGAGAACGACTTAACAAGCAGAGTAACAAGGTACTCTCCAGTGCGTAGTTTCGCGCCCTCCCGCGCATACCCTTATCGTCCTCCCCGAAACCCTCCAGCGGTTCTTCAAGAGGAACAACAGCCCAGAGCCAGGCCGCCATCGCCCAATTACTCCCCCATCCAGGATTCATCTAATCCCAGCTACTCGCCGGTCAGGACACCGGAAGATCTTCCTTCCATACCGGAAGAACGAAGACCCATAGAACAAAGCACAGAAACTGAGGCTGGTCCATCCAACCCAGGTCAAGTTCTGGATCCCCCTGAACCAAATTTCTACCCGGAACCAGAGGACCTAGTCTTACCAAGCAGTATCCAACCCCTCGCAGGACTAACAGACGAAGATTTTATCGAGATCTACGAATACTTGCAGCGAGATAATTTCTTCAACAACCGCGAATAATAACCATATCTAGATATCGCCTTAGAAATGCTATAGAGAAGAACATTAACTACATACACACATCTATACGTATAACGATATACACTATCTACAACTGTCAAATAATAACAATAATAACAATAATAAAGAATTTGTAAAGCTCTAAGGAAGTAAACTAATAAAAGAAAACAGATCAAAAAGGATAAATTGGGTCAGGTTCAACGCACCTAATCTATTTCCCATCGTCAATCCCTCTCCTGAAAGAAGCGCAAAGATTCTTAGTCTCTCGGCGTCCTAGGGTAATGCCGGCTTGGCAGGTTGCCCTGAAAAAGAAATAGAGAGAAGTTCAATTGCGTAACAAATAAATACGTGAGAAGTTACGATCGAGACGTACAACGAATCTCAAAACGTACATAACCAATAATAAATGAATAATAAGACCTTAACAAATAAAATATTCACTTATAATAAGCTAATAACGAAATTTAACCAAATACTAGCGGCCCATAACACAAATAATAATTTAAAGTGATCTTACCTGAAAATCAAATAAGAATACCTTATATGACGAAGTCACATGACCCCCCTCCTGGATGCCTGAAAAATTAATGTAAAATAATATTTGGTCATAAGAATAATAATTTCTAACACGAGGCTGTCAATATTTTATAAAAATTTGCAAAGCATTAAGTATAACAAAATGGATAGCATCTATATGCTTAAGGCATATACACATGAGCCAATGAAAAGAAAGAAAAACCAACTAGCATAAATGAACAAAATAATATAAAATTTAGATTAAAATAATTAAAAAATCAGAATAAGGCCAATGAACATCATCAAAAATCAACCATGAACATTTACGATCACACTCTTCTATATATGAATGCATGTACCAAGCCTTATAAAATATTAACACTTCATATAAAAAGTTTTCAACTATAATAATCCCCCTTTTTCAAGTACTTTAATGACAAAATTTCATAATACCAAACCTTATTAAGTATAATTATGTCAGAATATTACTTACTAGTAAGTCTTCATATGACGAAAATATATGGACACCCTATATTCGTGTTCCTACTCACCGGGTACCCCCCTGGCAAAAGTATCGCCTGAATAAATAAAATAATAATATTAAGGATGGACACCTATAGCTACTATGAATATAAAATGTATATACACAATTGTAAAATGCACGAACATTTACATATGAGCACTCTTATACGTATGTATAATATATATATATATATATATATATATTATATATATATATGTACGTGCATATGAACATATGCAAATTTAATAATGTAAGACTAAAACCTTCCGAGAAATGAATAGAGCCCAGGTACATAATGTGCAAAATGACACTCGAAAAATAGAATCTAAATTCAAAAACTTTATTAAATAAAAATAAAAAATTACAACAATGAATATAATGACAGCAACTTCTTACCATGCATAATATACATATATCATTAAGTCAAAGGAAATAAAACGTGAAAACACGAGAGAAATAGAGAAATAATATGTGTACTTACGAATAATACTGCACAAAGAATATTATGCGTATAACTCTACGAGTCGAACAAGCGTGCAAGGCCAAGTCCAGCACGTCGCGTTATCTCCATTGGAATTTTTAAACATCCTCTCCCGACCTAAAGGCAGAGGGAAGATCTAAATTCGCGCTCGCATGAATGCAAACCAAATTAATACATCGACTTCTCTTTTATAATTAAGCATTAACAAAGCATTTTCTATTAATATCACACTATTATCCAGTATCATATACCTCTATATACATATATATGCATACTATATGTAACTATATGAACTGACTACATGTACACATATGTATACATATTTTATAACAAATCCAATAAAATAAAAGTAGAAACGTAATAAACAATCGTCAGGACAAAAAATTAACAAATATTAATATATAAAAATATACACCTTTATATATATATATATTACATGCATACTATATGTAACATATAAATTGAATAAATTTACATATACGCATATATATTTTATAACAAAACTCAATAAAATAAAGGTATAAATACAATAAATAGCGTGCGATGGAAATTACACAATATATATCTTAACTGTCCAAAATATCCCTATACATACGCATACTATATGTAACATATAAATTGAATAAATTTACATATACGCATATATATTTTATAACCAAACTCAATAAAATAACGGTATAAATACAATAAATAAGCGTTGCGATGGAAATTTACAAATATATATTTAACTTGTCCAAAATATCCCTATACATACGCATACTATATGTAACATAAAATTGACTAAATTTACATATACGCATATATATTTTATAACAAACTCAATAAAATAAAGGTATAAATACAATAAATACGCGTCGCGATAGAAATTGACACATATATATATTAACTTGTCCAACAATATCCCTATATGTATATGCATGCTATATGCATATACATTTTGTAACAAATTTAACAATAAAACAAAGGAGGAGATATAATAGACTGCTACCGCGACAAAATTAATCAGCACACAAAACATATATATATATATATATTACGAATATTAACAAATAATTAATATTAATAACCCCAAGATTTTATACAATAATTATTAATCTTATACGATGATTATTAAATACGATTCAGTAAAAACTTGCTGAAATCAATTTTCATAAGCAATATGCGAATACATATCTATACATATATATATATATATATATATATGTGCTAATATAAAAGTCGCCCAAATGAAAATCTTCAAAGAATAAAATATTGTCAGAATCAAAAGACCTCTTGAATAAAAGATCACGGTAGAGCGTGCAATGAATTCTTCGAGCACATCCGTCGTGATCATTCTTAGAAGTAAAACGAGCCGCTTTTTCATACGTTGTTCCGAGAACTGTAAGAATAAAATTTCTTTTAGCGACATAATAACTATTAAGCGAAGCGATAATTAATTTCCATATATTCTTATTGTAAAATTTATTGTAATAATAATGGCTTAACGCATTAGAATTTATTAAAATATTATTCATAGACTTGAGTAATCATTAAAAGTCGACTTTGAAAATTTTAAAATATATACATATAAAACCACAAAAATTCTAATTGTTAAAGCCTTTATTAAATAAATAAAAATATATCTTGTAAATGATAAATCTTAATAATTAGTCTTAAGATAATTATTAAACCTGGAAATAATACGTGTAATATGCCAATTTAAACCACGTAAACGAATTTTAAAAGGTAATTCATTAAAAAATATTACTGTTACTAATGTGTCTTATAAAGAGAAAGAATGCAGTGAGCATTCTTCGAAGGACATCCAGCATATCTATTTTTAGAAAAAGAGATAAGCCATCTTCGCATCCGTTGCGTTAGAATCTGCAATCCAAATGCTAAATTTTTCTTTACTAATTATTACTAATTATTAATTTACTAAATATTAATTAATTACTAATTATTAATTTTAACTATATACGCACCATTGTAAAAATCATTGTAATAATAATGGTTTAATACATCAGAATTTACCAAAATATCACTTAAAATTTAAACAATTGTTATAAATCGAACTCAAATTTTCTAATAACATAAATACGATATTATAAAAAATTCTGATTGTTAAAAATCATTATTAAAAATTATTCTAAAATTATTTAATAAATCTAAGACGCAAGACTTGCAATCCCTACCACAAAACTCTCACCCACCACATCGCAAACTCATAGCAGGAAGGGATAGCTCCAGCAGCCGACCCACCAATCACCAAAAAGGCCCACCTCTTCTCCCTACCATTAAACATCGAACCAGAGGAAGGTATATAAGGCCGCCGCCGCCGCCGCCGGTGTGTGTCTCTGCGCCATTAACTCGCCTGTGTCTCAGCTCTCTCTACGCCCATCAGATCTCCAGCTCTCGAAGAGGAAAAACCTAGAAGCCTACCGGACACCTTAACTTATTCGAAAATAACTTAGTCGCGATTTTGATTTTTTCTTTCGGGACTTAGTCTCAATCTCTATTAAGAGAGCTGTATCAACATTAACACTTTAATAAAGTGCTACCATCCAGCAACCTCTGACTCTTTGGCCATTCTCTGCGCTGCCTTGCCACTTCTTCAGGTTCTCACCGAGGTCGAGCAACCCAGGGAAGGAGCAGCGGTGCCTGTATTCATCCATTGATCCCGTCATCCGGTAAGGAAATAATAAAATAATAATCATTCTTAATCAACCTTGATAATAACTTCGTATATTAGGTTGATTTATTCTAAATCTATTGACAATTTTCCCAGAATCTTACTTGCCCGTATACAGACTTTAAATTTTTCTTTCGAGTTGAATTATTTAAATTTCAACCGATCCTCTGAGAACGCTCGAAGCGTATCCTAGAGTGTAGCGTCGTTCGAGTTAGTCACTCGATGTGCATTGAGTAGCAAATTCTACTCCTCTGCCGCTTTCACGGAGAGCTTCTTTGAAAGAATTTCTCCGTGGATCCTGTGCCGCTGTGACGTGACGTCTTGCACATCGATACTAGACTCAGAATCTAAGACTCGCTCCTAGAGGATCTGTCGAAATAATAGAATTAATGCACTGGCTTACAAGTTAACTATCGAAAACATTTTATGAATTTTATACTTATCTGAAGTAAGCCAGCCGCTTCCACCCGTATCCTCGTCTGTATCCTTGAATCTCCAGACCTCTCGGTGCAGCCGCATGCTCCTGGAAATTCAGTATATGCTAGATAAATTATCATCCGTTGTACGACAATTTTCCCCGAATCCTACCTGTCCGTATACAGACTTTAAATTTTTCTTTCGAGTTGAATAATTTAAATTTCAACCGACCCTCTGAGAACGCTCGAAGCGTATCCTAGAGTGTAGCGTCGTTCGAGTTAGTCACTCGATGTGCATTGAGTAGCAAATTCTACTCCTCTGCCGCTTTCACGGAGAGCTTCTCTGAAAGAATTTCTCCGTGGATCCTGTGCCGCTGTGACGTGACGTCTTGCACATCGATACTAGACTCAGAATCTAAGACTCGCTCCTAGAGGATCTGTCGAAATAATAGAATTAATGCACTGGCTTACAAGTTAACTATCGAAAACATTTTATGAATTTTATACTTATCTGAAGTAAGCCAGCCGCTCTTACCCGTATCCTTGTCTGTACCCCCTGAATCTCCGGACCTCGCGGTGCAACCGCATGCCCCTGAAAAATTCAAAATATATTAAATAAATCATTAATTGCTGTACCCCAATGAACTGTATATAGCCGAACGTTTCAACCATGATATGAGAACGAGTGAGATATACTATCATAATCTACATTCGTTTATCTCATAATAATCCGTTAAGCCGTATTATTCGTCTTAACTCTATGAACCACCTTGCTGTGACTACATTTACCTTATAAAACCATTCATCTTAACAGGTACCTTTCTACGCATCATCGTAAGTAAACCCCTTTTGTGTTAAATCAATCGCATCAAACATACTAAATAGTCGTATTCCCTCGGTAGATGGTTAACCCCCGCCGAACTTCTTCCGTTGGACGCGAAATTTCCCTCCGTGCCGCGGGTATACGCCGCAGGCGTGCCTCCCGGTCGGTACTTAGGCTCCCTACAGCTCGTCAGTTGTTTGCCGACGAGAACGACTTAACAAGCAGAGTAACAAGGTACTCTCCAGTGCGTAGTTTCGCGCCCTCCCGCGCATACCCTTATCGTCCTCCCCGAAACCCTCCAGCGGTTCTTCAAGAGGAACAACAGCCCAGAGCCAGGCCGCCATCGCCCAATTACTCCCCCATCCAGGATTCATCTAATCCCAGCTACTCGCCGGTCAGGACACCGGAAGATCTTCCTTCCATACCGGAAGAACGAAGACCCATAGAACAAAGCACAGAAACTGAGGCTGGTCCATCCAACCCAGGTCAAGTTCTGGATCCCCCTGAACCAAATTTCTACCCGGAACCAGAGGACCTAGTCTTACCAAGCAGTATCCAACCCCTCGCAGGACTAACAGACGAAGATTTTATCGAGATCTACGAATACTTGCAGCGAGATAATTTCTTCAACAACCGCGAATAATAACCATATCTAGATATCGCCTTAGAAATGCTATAGAGAAGAACATTAACTACATACACACATCTATACGTATAACGATATACACTATCTACAACTGTCAAATAATAACAATAATAACAATAATAAAGAATTTGTAAAGCTCTAAGGAAGTAAACTAATAAAAGAAAACAGATCAAAAAGGATAAATTGGGTCAGGTTCAACGCACCTAATCTATTTCCCATCGTCAATCCCTCTCCTGAAAGAAGCGCAAAAGATTCTTAGTCTCTCGGCGTCCTAGGGTATAGCCGGCTTGGCAGGTTGCCCTGAAAAAGAAATAGAGAGAAGTTACAATTGCGTAACAAATAAATACGTGAGAAGTTACGATCGAGACGTAACAACGAAATCTCAAAACGTAACACTGAAAAAACTTTTTTTATAGCAGCGATATGGAAATACTATTCTAAATGAATGCTTTTAAGAATTCACGTTAGTACGTGATATTGCGTTTTAAATAGCATCATTACTAGATTAATTGAAAGAATCTTTAATGAATAACGTACGCTATAGAACAATTAAAGTGATATAAATTTTTTAAGATCATCGATTATGAACTAAGTTCATAGAATGAATGCTTTTAATGAATTAACGAAGCAATAACTATTAATGTTTCAATAGCATGATATGGAAATGAATTACATCGAATAATGCTTTAATCCGAATACGCAGTTCGAGTAATAACGTGAAATAACGCTTTTTTCAAGATATCAGCGATTGCGAAATATGCATTCTAAAATGATGCTTTTATTCAAGACGCTATCGACGTAATACTGAATAAAGCTTTCTTTTAGATAGCACATGATGATATATAATAAAATGTATAATAATATCGCATATGCTATAATTGATTAAAGTTTTTTATAATCGATTGATCAATCGATGTATCTTGAAAAATGCTTTTAATATAACGAGATATCGTATAGGAATTAAAGCTTTTTCGTGTTACGTCCCGCAATAAAAAATTTTCAAAATCTTTATATTACACTATATCGCATATTAAAATTCCAAAACTATATCTATATCATAATCTTTACCTACTATTGTTATATAATAAGTCTATATATATATATCTGTCCCTCGCTGATAGCATATGTGTAGTACACTCATTGAAAGTCGCTACAGAATACCTGAAAATTATAGAAAATATCAATAAAATGTTATAATATTATCATATCGTTATTACTCTATATAAAATTTCGTTATACTAGTGGAACTAACCGTAAAACCAGCATTAGCAAATATATTTAAATATATATATATATATATAGACAAAATCTAACAAAATGGACCTAACCGTTATCATTGGAAACTTATTGAATAAACTTTAATTAAAAATATTGAAAATCTTAAAGCCACAATAATGTAAAGAATTTCAAATCTAGAATATATATATATTTACAAATATCTTTCATTATTCAAACAATCAATCGTAATGAAACAGATTCGATAACGATTCATTTTGTTAACAAAAAAAAACACAATAGATGAAATAACAAAAAAAACAATATATGAAAGAAAGAAAAAGAAAATATATATACTTACGTAGAATAGATTTAAGTTCTAGTTAAAGTATCGTGAAGTGTAAAATCAATTATCCTTCCGATAAGTATATATAATCCGCACTCTTCAAATAGTTAGAATATTTTCCGCCTTCATACGCGTATACTCGTACATAGATCCCCAATTTTAAGAATCTGTAAAGGAAAACCAATCGATATAAGCCAAATCTAATAATCCCATATTTTCCAGTAGAGACAAGAAACACTCTTATAAAGTAAGAATCAAAACCCTCAACGATTAACATTAATAGAATTGCTCCACAAGCCCCTTTTAAATAATTATTAACAGTATAACCTTAAGGACCTAACCATATAAAAGGAGACGCAAAGACTTGATTTACAAGCAAAAATGCTTAATACAAATAATTAATAAAATAAACTCTGCACAAAAACTAAATAAAATCGTCTTTACAATAGTGACATATATATATATTCATATAAAGCCACTCAGTAAAAATACGTACTCATTACATTACGAACAAATAACCGAGAACAAACGTACAATACGTTCAAAAGAAAAATTATAACTCTTATACATGACACTTCTAATAATAAACTCTAATACCATGACCAACAGATTTGTTGAAATAAGATTACATTTTTAAACAAGCATAAATACCGCCTCTTATATATACATATATATCTGAAATTTTGTGTCTAACATCTCCATTACTATTTAGGAGAACTATAAGACTCAAATATCACTCAAATTATACTTTACTCAAAATATACATACGCTACCCACATATATATATCTGATCATGATTAATTCTATTACATATATTGAAATAAAATCGCTATATTGATCCTACTAACCTAATTATTAAATGAGACATACACATAGATACACCAAACGGAACAACAAAATGTACCTGTTGATCATCAACAAAATTTATAAATATAATGACTTAAAATTCAAGAGAATAAATTAAATAAAATTAAAATCCGTATCTGTTTCTATTTGATCTGTCGGATAAATAAAAGTCCCCAACTATTCTTTATGACATACAGAATTTATTAAATAAATATAGTATGTGCTAACCAGAAATTAATAAGAGTTTTTTTTCTCGATGAAATAAAATTGATTTATAAACATTTTGTTGAACCAAAAGAATAAATAAAAATATAATAATAAGAACGTCTATGCTTATATATATATCGTTGGAATCTTGTAGCACAAATCATAGGCTTGAACATCTCTCTCTCTCTCCAGCGTAAACACTCTCTTAAATGTAGATTCTCACCACTAGAAACCTGAAAAAGAAAAATCGTAATTAATAAAAGGTCTATATACAATTTCCTATAAAATAATTGAAGAGGATAATGACCCTCCAAGATAATATAATCAAAATATAAAAATTCACAATTTAACGCTGCACATTAATATTAAATTATTTCATGACAAATGTCCTACCAATAACCAAGGACATAAATTTTAATAATATTTAAATCGGACACATGCATATATACATAACCAATTATAAATAAATACGCGTAAGCAAATTACTAACAATAATAGTCAATCGCCATGTTATAGAAAACTAAATTCGTATAATTAATATATGCAATCCCTTATAATATCAATGAAAATTAACGCATAAGAATTAACAAAAGAAATAATAAGTTAACATTATAAATATGTAAAATAATAAAATAAAGGGAAATATTTACGCTTACTTATGTAATTTCTTCATGATTATCAAACCATAAATATGAAATGATTTATAAGCTTCCCTTTTCCCAATGAATATATATATATATATATTCTCTAATAACGTGTAGGAAAAATATATAATAAAAATACAATTAATACACATACATGTACATATATTAAACACGACGATTTTTGCCCTACACGGATATCGCGAATAAACTAAGACAAAATAATAATCCCTTGAGAAATCAATGCTTTGACCAATGAGAATTTAATAAAAGATATTTCCAGCAACAGTATTCCTAAGCAAATTGTAATAAATTAGATAAAATCATTTTGATATATGAACAATCGAAATCTTAATGCATTAATCAAAATTTAAAATTATTATATGATCAATGATAATTCAATATTTCATTTATATAAAGCAAAAGTATCAACATTTATAAAATCTTATTGTATGCCGTTTATAAAATTAATATCTTAAGACATACAAACCAATATTAAAATTTTGATACATATACGTATACACATTCTTGTTAATTAATAATATAATTTTAAACCTTGTATTCCTTAACTTCCTCTAAAAAGAAATTAATACTAACAATCAAGATCTATATAAAATCCCGCGATGTGAGCGATTTTTAATAATCATCCACCTCGACATCGACAAATCCAAATATCATTTAAAAGTAAAGCCACGGTAGTCCTGCACCTGAAAGAGAAAAATTAATTAGTTAACGAATCTCAAAATTTTAATGAAACATCAATAATAAAATATAATTGGAAGAATCAAATATTAACGATAAAATTTAATAATTAAATTTTAGCGACAGACTTGATAAATTACTTGCAGAATTGATTAAATAATTAATATGCATAGACATGACAGGCAAACATATTATATAATCATAAAAGCAACACAATCGCCTTTAAATAATTAAAAATATAATAATTAAAACGTGCTAAAAATATAATAACATAATATTAATAGGTACGTCTTATAGTAGTACCATTAAAAATACTTATATAATCAAAAATCCTTACAACACCGATGTCTTAACTAAAAACATATATATATATATATGTTTATATATATATATTTATAAAATTATGCGTTGAAACAACCCCTATAATTTTCGACGTAGAAATGTTGATCCATCAACCCTCTTCTCCCCGTATATAAATAATGTACGCTCCCATTCGGTAACCTGTAAAAGAAATAAAACAATTAATACAAAATAAAGCCAATACTTGGCGTAGACTTTGTTAGGATAATTCATTAAACGAATAAAGATTAACGATAAAAATCTGACGACCTTCTAGTAGCTTCCCCGGTGATTATTCTAGCAGTAAAATTTTAAAGGCAACCCCAAAAACAAAAATTTAAAATGTTTGTAACTTCGATATCTTTTACAATAGAGATATACTAAGGGCATAATTGTGATCCCATTACCAAGTAGATCAACGTACTAATCGATTAATTAATCAAAATAAGTACACGTCCTAATATGCTCCCGTATATAGTTCTAAAATAACAGTCCCTACTCACTAGAAGTATAAATATGATGCTAACAATCAAATTTACCAAACAAAAGTGTTGTAACTTCGAGATCTTTTACAATAGAATTATAAAAATAATATAATCATGATACCATGACCAAGTAGATCACCACACTAGTCGACTAATTCATCAAAAAAATGACGTCCAAATTGGGTGAAAACGCTCTCGTATACATCTCTGGGATAATAATTCCAACATATTGGGTATATAGATGTAACCCCTCACGACGATAATATTTTATTTTCCATTGACCATCGATATACTGCTCCCAGTATAACCTATAAATCATAAAACCAAATAAATAATAGCTATGCACTAAATAATATCGCGATACTAATAATCGAAATACAAAACAAAATCGTATAAATATCAAACGAACTCTCCCTCTAAATAATATCATTAAAATCAAAATTACTAGTATCCGACTTAATATCGTCACAAGGATAACATAACAAATACAAGAATAATAAATGTTAAAATATTTTATAATAATATAATTTAAGTGCCATTGAATAATTACAAGATATATATATATTAATCCCCAACTAACAATGAATATTTAATAAATATCCTATGAAACTTGTAAAGACAAAATTATAAATAAAAACGTAAGATAATAACCAAAATTTAACAATTGATAAAACTAATAAATTATATGGTACTAATAATTCTCTATGATTAAAATTGAAATTGCTTAAATGCAAATAATAATAATAACACTAATAACAATAATAATAACAATAATGAATTTGCATAAATTTTAATAAGACTTACCCTTAGAAATAATAATATATCCTTGACCATCAACATTTTAATTCAGCACTGCTTGTTTTTCTTGCTAAACCTGTTGACACCTAAAAACAAATAAAAATGAATATATGTTCTTAGACCATAAATTAATAAAAATATTAACGATAAGAAAATTTCAGAAACAAAATTTTGGTAGTAAAATCTAGCTTCAAATTCTACAAAATAATTCTAACAATTATACATATGAATATATATATATATATATGTATATATATATATATGCATCCACTCTTATAACCAATAATAAATGAATAATAAGACCTTAACAAATAAAATATTCACTTATAATAAGCTAATAACGAAATTTAACCAAATACTAGCGGCCCATAACACAAATAATAATTTAAAGTGATCTTACCTGAAAATCAAATAAGAATACCTTATATGACGAAGTCACATGACCCCCCTCCTGGATGCCTGAAAAATTAATGTAAAATAATATTTGGTCATAAGAATAATAATTTCTAACACGAGGCTGTCAATATTTTATAAAAATTTGCAAAGCATTAAGTATAACAAAATGGATAGCATCTATATGCTTAAGGCATATACACATGAGCCAATGAAAAGAAAGAAAAACCAACTAGCATAAATGAACAAAATAATATAAAATTTAGATTAAAATAATTAAAAAATCAGAATAAGGCCAATGAACATCATCAAAAATCAACCATGAACATTTACGATCACACTCTTCTATATATGAATGCATGTACCAAGCCTTATAAAATATTAACACTTCATATAAAAAGTTTTCAACTATAATAATCCCCCTTTTTCAAGTACTTTAATGACAAAATTTCATAATACCAAACCTTATTAAGTATAATTATGTCAGAATATTACTTACTAGTAAGTCTTCATATGACGAAAATATATGGACACCCTATATTCGTGTTCCTACTCACCGGGTACCCCCCTGGCAAAAGTATCGCCTGAATAAATAAAATAATAATATTAAGGATGGACACCTATAGCTACTATGAATATAAAATGTATATACACAATTGTAAAATGCACGAACATTTACATATGAGCACTCTTATACGTATATATATATATATAATATATATATACATACAGGGTCTACCCAATATGAAAGCCTAAATATCTCGTAAAAATATACGTTTTACAGAAAGTGTTTCAACAAAAGTTGTAGGGTTTAAGAAGATCTATATACTGATTCTATCAGTTTGACCTTGGATGGCGTCGTCAAGGTCAGGTCAAGGTCACATTGACTTTTTTAAATGACACCCCCTACATTTGATTGCATATTCTTATAGCTTAATTCAAGAGCTTTCCAAAACACTATAATAATGTTCATTTTTATTAAGTACTTTGCGAGTTATGAGGGTTGAAATAATTTCTTAATTTTACATAAACCATAAAATATCTAGTAACCATTCATTTTTCGATTATCTACCTTCATACTTTTATGTACAAATTAATGAGAGGAATCAATTGGTGTAAGAAAAACCACATAGTTGTTTCTAAGAAAAAAATATGTATTTGAATTAACAATTCCATATTTTTTCTTAAAAACAATGTATGTTTCTTACCCAATTGATTCCTTTCATTATTTTGTACATAAAAGTATGAAGGTAAGATAATCGAAAAATGAATGGTTTACTAGATATTTTATGGTTTATGTAAAATTAAGAAATTATTTCAACCCTCATAACTCGCAAAGTACTTAATAAAAATGAACATTAATTATAGTGTTTTGGAAAGCTCTTGAATTAAGCTATAAGAATATGCAATCAATGTAGGGGTGTCATTTAAAAGTCAATGTGACCTGACTGACCTTGACGACGCCATCCAAGGTCAAACTGATAGAATCAGTATAACTAATCTTCTTAAACCCTACAACTTTTTTTTGGAAACACTTTTCTGTAAAAACGTATATTTTCCGAGATATTTAGGGGTTTCCACACTTTTTGGTAGACCCTGTAATATATATATGTACGTGCATATGAACATATGCAATTAAAATGTAAGACTAAAACCTTCCGAGAAATGAATAGAGCCCAGGTACATAATGTGCAAAATGACACTCGAAAATAGAATCTAAATTCAAAACTTTATTAAATAAAAATAAAAAAATTACAACAATGAATATAATACAGCAACTTCTTACCATGCATAAATATACATATATCATAAGTCAAGGAAATAAACGGTGAAAACACGAGAAAAAATAGAGAATAATATGTGTACTTAACGAATAATACGGCACAAAGAATATTATGCGTATAACTCGACGAGTCGAACAAGCGTGCAAGGCCAAGTCCAGGACGCGAGTTATCCTCCATTGAATTTTTAAACATCCTCTCCCGACCTAAAGGCAGAGGGAAGATCTAAATTCGCGCTCGCCATGAATGGCAAACCAAGATTAATACATCGGACTTCTCTTTTAATTAAGCATTAACCAAGTATTCTTCTATTAATATATGACTATTATCCAGTATCCATATACCTCTATATACACTATATGATCGCATATATATGTGACATATGAACTGATACAATTACACATATGCAACATATTTTATAACAAATCCAATAAATAAAAGTAGAGACGTAATAAACAATCGTCAGGACAAAAAATTAAACAAATTAATTAATAGATAAAAATATACACCTTTATATATATATGCATACTATATGTAACCTATAAATCGAATAAAATTACATATATGCATATATATTTTATAACCAA
>NW_020229786.1:0-17479 GCF_003227725.1 Camponotus floridanus | reverse complement strand
TTGTTAAGTACTTTTTGAGTTATAAGGCTTGAATAATATCTTAATTTTACATAAATCGTAATATATCTAGTAAAATATTCATTTTTCGATTATCTTGCCTTGATAACTTTTATGTACAAAATAATGAGAGAAATCAATTGGTGTAAAAAAAACACACAGTTTTCCAAAGAAAAAATATGTAATTGTTAATTGCAAATTACATATTTTTTTTTAAACAACTGTGTTTTTTTTACACCAATTGATTTCTCTCATTATTTTGTACATAAAAGTATCAGGTAAGATAATCGAAAATGAATATTTTACTAGATATATTACAATTTATGTAAAATTAAGATGATTTTAGCCTTATAACTCAAAAAGTACTTAACAAAAATGGTACTTAATTATAGTGTTTTGAAAGCTCTCGAAATAAGCAACAAAATATCAATGAAAAAATAGTAGGTTCCATTTAAGAAATTATGGTGACCTTATGTGACCTTCAAATAACTCTTCAAGGTCAAACCAATGATACCATCTTATGTCCCCCTCCAAACCCTATAACTTTTGTTTGAAACATTTTTTAGAAGTGTCATATTTTACGATATATTTGGACCGTGTCCAAACTTTTGGGACACACTGTATATATACATATATGTATCATATATTATATATATATATATATATATGGTATATATTAATATATTATATACATGGTAATATGTATTAAAATTACTATATAAAATACAATATATAAAATATATAATATAAAATATATATAAATATATTTATATTAATATAAAATATTTTTAAAATATTTCATATATAGAATGGGCCCCATCCATCGCCCATTCTCGTAAGACGCAACCATTATATTTTCGTCTTTCCGATTTCCACATCAAGTGTATAAATAATATAGCATTCTTTTTATGCGAATGAGGAACGCATTGAATATTATTATATTAAACAAATGCTATTTATTATGGTGCAACAAACATTTATTGTGAAGGGAACGATGACAGCTTGTTAGTTTCTATTATATTCATAAAATGACGTCTCATGCGCTCTACGTCATTAGAATATTTATCCTCACAAGGATTTTCTTCCTAAAACTACAGATGTAGCAAAAGCAGCTGCATAAATTCCGCAACTTATGCTATCTGGTTGTTCTTGGACCTTTTCAAATATTATATTGCTTACATTTATTCTTGGATAACGTTCGCGAATATAATGTTTCTCTTTTTCTGCCAATTTTTTATATGTACAGCTAGGTAAGCTGTCATATACATACAGTTTGGAGCCATCACAGAAAATGCATCGCCAGTGATCAGTACAGTTGCCTCCAATTATTTGTAAACTGTTATCGCTATCACTGGCTGTTATCAAATCCGGAAACTCCAAATACAGAACGCTTTGTGTTTCGAAACAAGAAGTTTCTCTAACAACACGCAAGAATCTATCTAACGATTCATCGTTTAATTTGCTCTGTACAGGCAGAACGTTCTCTCTCACCAAAGGAAGAGGAGCAATTAGATCATCTAAAACTTTCTTACGTTTTGCTATTTCATCTTTAGTCAGATTTTGTTTAATCTTTGAATAACTGATTAAGATACAATCGCTATCTTGCTCTGTAGCCGAAACAGTAGCACTATTCGCCAAGTCTGTTTGCATCAAGTTCAGTTTTAATCGCTTGTTATCCACATTATTTTGTTGCGCAGTTTTGCGGATAATTTTTCTTTTAGATGCTTTTTTTTGATCTTTTACATATTGCGGGTCTCTAATTAACATATGCCTGTTATGACGGCTATCCAAAATTTCCGGAAGCATACAGTCATGATAGAAACGTTTTAAAAAAGGCAGCATTTGATTTTCCCAAAAGTCATTGTCTCTATTGACTACCACAACTTTTAAACTTTTGGGAGTCCATACAGCGAATATGCAATAGTTTCGCTGCGTTATGTTTAAACTGCCCCTTGAACTTGATAAAAGAATCGATGATTTCGATTCATTTTATCCTTATTTTTTCTGTCAAAGATGCCTTTCAGTAAAGGCAATTTTTGTACAGCCTCATCAGCTGTGAAATTCTCTGCTGAGAGAGGACATTTAATTTCCAAACCATCTTCATCGATAAGTCCATCGGGAGAAGCGCCCAAAAATGGATTTTTATAATCAATGAACAATCCACATGGTTCAATTTTTTTATTTAATTTTGTAAACTTATACTTTTCTGGCGACTTCCTCCCTATCGCGACCATATTTCATGGCTGCTGTATCAATTTGTGGAGGATATAAAATGCTTTTTACAGTCGCTGCACAAGACGTTGTTGATCTCATGCGACATACAGTTCCAAAATTGGATGCTGTTAGCATTTCACGCCTTAATGAATGCCATAGTTCACATTCATTTTGGTCTCTTGTCTCTCGTTCAATTTTTTCCCTTTTTTCTGCATTTTCTGACAACTTTTCTATATGATTTATTTCAAGTTGTCTGTATATGTCAGGTGGAAGATCTGGCTTTTGTGATTGTGGGCCATAATATCGATCTGTTCCTGCTTTTCGTTTAAATTTTTTAGATCTGCCATCCTCTTTTCGAGATTTTTTGTTTATCGCAACCTTTATTTGTCGTCGTTTTTCTAAATTTTTGATAGTCGAAGGAACATCCTTACACATGCTTTTGTGTACTTGCGTAAGCACTTGTTGAGTATTATATTGCACAACAGCTCCCGCAATTCTAGCATTGTAAGAACCTCGTAAACCAAAATTAAGGCGCTTTCCACCTATTTCTTTGCAGATTATTGAATTAAACGCTTCTGCAGGATTGTTTGTCCAATTTAACAACAAACTATCGGAATAAGCACTCAAATATTTGACAGCACTTTCAATTTTGTCATATAAACCGTGGAATTTTAAATATGGTACATAATTTTGTATTTTCTCACGGTTTTCTTCACATCTACGGCCACGTTGATTACATCTTTTATGCTCACCAAAAATATGGCTAGGAATGTTTAAAATATCTTTTTGTAATTCCATAGCTTTGTCATGATGAGGTAATTTTTCCTCTCTTCGTAAAGCGGCAGCTTCTAGTACTTCTTTCCGTATTTTTAAAATGTTGTTTTTTACAACATTTCGTAGCTGTACAAAGCCACGTTTTCTGTACTGTTTTAGCTGACCTGCAACGAGCTTCAACTTTTTGCACAAGTTGCGAAGCAAATGATTAGTACATTCTACTTTTTTTACGGTCACCATTTGTCCGCGATACGGTGCGTTATTTAATATGCCTGATATACACTGCTGTCGCCATCAGCAATAATTGTTTTATATATCAGTCCATGCATTTCAAGGCTATTTTTAAAGCCTTCTACAATGGCGTCACTTTCCATACTTGTAGAGCTAGCGTTGCGGTCAAAATTTTTATAACATTTGTGACTGCGTGACTCGAGTCCATTTCGCTCCGCTCTGTCACACACCGCACAAAATTTGTTGCGGATACCAATAAAGAGAACTTTTTTTGTGCGGTAACCAATTATGGCACCAACACCGGAAAGTGAATCGTAAGCGTTGCCGTACGACCTCTTCATCCAACTATCATCCGCTACAACGGTTATGTATGGAATGCCATTTATAGTTTCATTCCTTTCGAGGGCGAGTTGTTTTTCTACTTCGCCTGCCATTTTCATACTTTCTGTAGCTGTTTTTTGAAAATCATCGACTAGATTTTCGCGATGTTTTATATAAGTCTTTTCAGACATGCAAGGAATATTTATACCTGCACAGAACTCTTCCAGTTGGGCATAACCATTTCCAACTGTTATAGTTGTAGCTACAGCAGCTTGGTTGAGATCCAACTTTTCAGGTTCTCTGGATTCTGACCATATATTGTCTTCATAGTTGCACATTTGACATTTGAAGAAATATTGTGTCATCAACCCTTCACGATGAGATTTTATGAGTTTCCAATCTTTAAATTGGCACTCTATTCCTCGTGCATGATTATTAAATGTTCTGTGTATCTCTGTCCATATAAAAGAGAAATCGACAATACTGCGGCCTTTGGGCATGCATTCTTGGATACGATTTGTTTCTAAAAAGCCTTTATTATCGATAACGAGATTTTCGTTATCTTCGCTATGTACAACTTTTTCTATATACATACCTGGTACGTTGCTTTTTATATCTTCGTATTGCATTACTTTGGTACTGATGTTTGAATCCATCTTGTCTGATGATTCCATCGATTCAACAAACTTGATGGATTCATTTTCAGTACCATTAGTAAGCTTAGACGCAGACTTACAACCACGCAGACTTTCAACTCGCTGTAGGTTTAGCATTTGTCGCCTAGAAAAAAATAATCATATAATATTTATACGCATTTCAAACGTCATATCAAACATTATATACTCATTATTCCTTTCAATTTTCAAAAGAAAACTTAAAAAAGATACAATCTTGAAAGTGAGAACAGTTTTTTTCTTATTTTATTGTCAACAAATTATCATATACATTACAATATTATGTTGAAAGTAACCTTGAAAAGTAAATATAACCAGTACATGATATACTTTTCTGGCATTATTGTTACGAACCAGCCCACGTCAGAATAGACGCCTCTGGCATTATTATTATCACCAGCCCACGTCAGAATAGACGCCTCTGGCATTATTATTATCACCAGCCCACGTCAGAATAGACGCCTCTGGCATTATTATTATCACCAGCCCACGTCAGAATAGACGCCTCTGGCATTATTATTATCACCAACCCACGTCAGAATAGACGCCTCTGGCATTATTATATCACCAGCCCACGTCAGAATAGACGTCTCTGGCATTATTATTATCACCAGCCCACGTCAGAATAGACGCCTCTGGCATTATTATTATCACCAGCCCACGTCATAATAGACGCCTCTGGCATTATTATTATCACCAGCCCACATTGAAGTATGTCTCTGGCATCAATTACTATTAACTAATTATTACGATTAACTAACTGTGTAACTACTATTTATATAAAGTGTTATTTTCATCAATAAATAAGAAAAAAACTGTTCTTCATATTTTACTTTAATATGTCATGGATGAACTGGCGGTACACGTTTCTTTTATCGAAATATAAGATTAATTTAAAAAATTTGTTATTTGCTAAAGAAAAATCACAGAAAAAAAAACCGTTAACTTCACTTTCAATATTTTATACAGGGTGTCCCATTTTAAAAGCTCCACTACATTATTTCTTTAGCAAAGCACTTAAGAAAAAAAAGTTTCAAACAAAAGTTGTTTGGTTCGAAGGGGGACACAAGATGGTGATATTAGTTTGACCCTGAAGAGTCACTTGAAGGTCACATGAAGATCACCTTGAATTTCTTAAATGGAACACTCTATATATTTTTGCATATTTTTGTACTTTATCTCGAGAGCTTTCCAAAACACTATAATTAAGTATTTTTTTTATTAAGTACTCTTCGAGGTATAAGGCTTGAAATATTTTCTTATTTTTTTATATAAACCATAAAATTTTATATAAACCATAAAATATCTAGAAAAATATTCATTTTTCGATTATCTTACCTTAATACTTTTATGCATAGAACAATGTGAGGAATCAATTGGTGTAAAGAAAACACATAATAGTTTCAAAAAAAATCTGTAATTTGCAATTAACAATTACATATCTTTTCTTCAAAACAACTGTTTTTTATTTACACTAATTGATTCCTCACGTTGTACACAAAATTATTAAGGCAAAATAATCGAAAAATGAATATTCTACTAAATATTTTTTTATTTATGTAGAATTAAGAAATTATTTAACCTCATAACTCGAAAAGTGCTCGATGAATTAATACTTTATTACAGTGTTTTGGGAAGCTCTAGAGATGAGCTACAAGAATATGTAAAAATATATAGGGTATTTCATTTTAAAAAATTAAAGTGACCTTCGCGTGACCCTCAAATGAGTCTTCAAGGTCAAACCAATGGTACCATCTTATGGCCCTTTTGAAACCAAACAACTTTTGTCCTAAATATTTGTCTCTCCGGGACTTGGTTTTCGAGATATTCGACTGAATGGATTAAAATGAACCACCCTGTATATAGTGTGTTCCAAAAGTTCGGCAACGGTCAAATATATCGTAAAATATGAATTTTCTTGAAAAATGTTTCAAACAAAAGTTGTAGGGTTTGGAGGGGGACATAAGATGGTACCATTGGTTTGACCTTGAAGAGTTATTTGAAGGTCACATAAAGGTCACCTTCAATTTCTAAAATGGAACCTACTATTTTTCATTGCATATTCTTGTAGCTTATCTCAAGAACTCTCCAAAACACTATAATTAAGTACCTTTTTGTTAAGTATTTTTTGAGTTATAAGGCTTGAAATAATATCTTAATTTTACATTAATCGTAATATATCTAGTAAAATATTCATTTTTCGATTATCTTGCCTTGATACTTTTATGTACAAAATAATGAGAGAAATCAATTGGTGTAAAAAAAAACACACAGTTGTTAAAAAAAAAAAAAATTTTGCAATTAACAATTACATATTTTTTCTTTGGAACAACTGTGTGTTTTTTTTACACCAATTGATTTCTCTCATTATTTTGTACATAAAAGTTTTAAGGCAAGGTAATCGAAAAATAAATATTTTACTAGATATATTACGATTTATGTAAAATTAAGATATTATTTCAAGCCTCATAATTCGAAAAGTACTTAACGAAAAGGTACTTAATTATAGTGTTTTGGAGAGCTCTTGAGATAAGCTACAAGAATATGCAATGAAAAATAGTAGGTTCCATTTTAGAAATTGAAGGTGACCTTTATGTGACCTTCAAATAACTCTTCAAGGTCAAACCAATGGTACTATCTTATGTCCCCCTCCGAATCCTACAACTTTTGTTTGAAACATTTTTTAAGGAAATTCATATTTTACGATATATTTGACCGTTGCCGAACTTTTAGGACACACTGTATGTATACACACACACACACACACACACACACACACACACACACACACACACACACACGTATATACATACATACATACATACATACATACATACATATATGGACAGAATAGTAATGGTTGCAGCACTTTTATTATAAAATTTAGGATTACAAGTTAGTAATCATATATCGTATATCGATATATCAAATATCGAAACTTGCTTATATACAGAATGTCCCAAAACTTATAATCAATCTTTCAAAGACAGATTCCTGGAATCATCTGAAGACGATTTTTCCTCAATGAAAATGTCGAGGCACTAATAATTTTCGAATTATAAGTGATTGGAATTAAGGGATTTTCCGTAAATTAAGCTTTGCAAAAATAAAATATTAACAAAACCACATTCTTCAATTAATTTTAAATAGAGTTTACTTTAGTTGAGTTTTAATTAAAGGCTTAATTGCAAAGATATATGATGAAAAAGATAAGGAACACGCAAAAAATGATGGCCTTTATTGACATTTTTGCTGAGGAAAAATCGTCTCCAAATGATACCAGGAATCTGTCTTTGTAAGATTGATTATGAGTTTTGGGACACCCTATATGTATATACAGGGTCTACCAAAAGTGTGGAAACCCCTAAATATCTCGGAAAATATACGTTTTACAGAAAAGTGTTTCCAACAAAAGTTGTAGGGTTTAAGAAGATCTATATACTGATTCTATCAGTTTGACCTTGGATGGCGTCGTCAAGGTCAGGTCAAGGTCACATTGACTTTTTTAAATAACACCCCCTACATTTGATTGCATATTCTTATAGCTTAATTCAAGAGCTTTCCAAAACACTATAATAATGTTCATTTTTATTAAGTACTTTGCGAGTTATGAGGGTTGAATGATAGAGTAGCGCCGGTATTAACATTATCCAAGGTGTACTACATGGAGGTTACTCGCTCGGATTTGCATCTGTTGTGTGTGTGATCCAGCTAACTAAGGCAAGATCGGTCGTGGATCCAGTCAGCAAAAGCAAAGACCCAACCAAATTACAATCGAGCATTTAAAGACCTGGAAAGCAATCGACATAGTATACAGTAAATAAATTTGTGGATGCTCATTTATCATAATAATTGTTCGAAATATGTGCGTGTGCGTGCGTGCGGTGCGTGTATACAGAGATCAGGTTAGGTTGCACCAAACGATTGCAAATGTGTTTCAATGTGTTAAAGTAAATGCTGAAAGTGGCTGCCATTTACTTCCTGACAATATGCTAATCTTTGGTAGAATGTAGAAATGACTTTACGATTCGTTTCAAAAGGTATCAAAGCCATTTCATCCCTTATTCGCTGTATCAATTCGTGAATGGTTTTAGGTTTTGTTCTGTAAACCTTACTCTTCAGATATCCCCATAGATAATAATCAAGAGGAGTTAGATCTGGTGACCGAGGTGGCCAATCCTCTCCTCCCTCATTTCCGTTCCTTCTTCCTATCCACCGTAGCGGAAAAGTCTCATTTAAAATACGACGTGGTCCTGCACCAAAATGAGCAGGAGCTCCATCATGCTGAAACCATATTTCTTGGAAATTATTTGGAAAAGTATTCTGTATGGCTGGAATTATTTGATCAACAAGTAATCTCTCATACCTTTGAGCGTTCAAATATTCTTCAAAAAAAAACGGCCCTATTAAATAGCCATCTATTATTCCGCACCATACATTTATTTTTTGTGGATGTTGTGTGTGAGTTTCCCGCACCCAATTCGGATTCTCATCTGACCAGAAACGAAAATTTTGATTATTAACTTCTCCCGTTAAGGTAAAAGTTGCCTCGTCTGTGAAAACAATTTGATAAGGGAAGATGGGCCGGACATCTATTAGTGCCATCATTCTTTCACAGAAATGTATACGACGCTCCTCATCTCCGTTTTGCAATTCTTGAACGTATTGCAATTTATATGGATGGAACTTGTTCTTCTTTAAAATTCTCCAAACCGACATGGGAGCAATATCGTGAGTTTGAGCGACTCTCTGAACACTAGAATTGGGATCTTCAATAAATGTCTGCAGAACATCAAGTTGTTTTTCTTCGTTGGTTGCAGACAATGGTCTTCCTGACTTAGAGCGATTTCTTACGCTACCAGTTTGTCTAAAACGTTCTATTGTTTTTAACACAGTGGACTTATTAATTCGACGGTTCGGATACGTGTCATTAAATAATCGAACGACATCAGAGAACGATCTTTCGTTATCACCCCATCCACGCATCATGAGGATAGTGATTCTTTCACGTTCCGACAAGTCGCCAGCCATTTTTAAAACGTTTAATTTTAATTAATCGTACGTTGTATTTGGACGATAACAATTAATTTCTGCTTGCTCAAAGCTGAAGTTAGAAGGTGCTCGTTCTTTGATAGCTTTATACATTCTTAGTTGAATTTTAAATGCGAGTTAGACTGCATGTAGTGCGTCACATAGCGGTAAATGAAGGAACTAACGAGACGTTTCATACATGTTTTATGGAGCAATTTTTTGGCAATTTGACTTCAGCGAAATATGAGGATATGTTGAGGAATCGATCTTGCCTTAGTTAGCTGGATCACACACACAACAGATGCAAATCCGAGCGAGTAACCTCCATGTAGTACACCTTGGATAATGTTAATACCGGCGCTACTCTATCATTCAACCCTCATAACTCGCAAAGTACTTAATAAAAATGAACATTATTATAGTGTTTTGGAAAGCTCTTGAATTAAGCTATAAGAATATGCAATCAAATGTAGGGGGTGTCATTTAAAAAAGTCAATGTGACCTTGACCTGACCTTGACGACGCCATCCAAGGTCAAACTGATAGAATCAGTATATAGATCTTCTTAAACCCTACAACTTTTGTTGGAAACACTTTTCTGTAAAACGTATATTTTCCGAGATATTTAGGGGTTTCCACACTTTTGGTAGACCCTGTATATATATGTATATATATATATATATATATATATATATATATATCTTATGATTTTTAAAAATATTTTTAATTTACAAAATTAAAGTTTTATTAATTAAACTATATATATAATATTAAAAATTATAATTGACTTAATAATTTATATATATTTATGTATAATTATTTTGAGAAGTTCAATTTTTATATATAAATTTACAATATATTGGTAGTTTTAATAATATTTAAAATAATAGTTTCGAATATTTCTATAATTATGTATTTAATTTGTAAAATAATAAATTGAAAATTATTTATAGTTTATTATTAAATTTTTATACTTTGTGAAAGGACTTTAGAGTTACCTATAATTTATTTTAATTTAATTTTATATCATGGTAATGAGTTGTATTATTTTTTTAATTTTAGAAAGTTTTAGATAGAACATATGTATGATAAAATTATTTTTTTTATGAATTTTATGATTTATAGTAAAAAAATTATATTTCATTACAATCTTTATTTTTTAATAAGATTGATCTTTTTTTTTAAATTTATATTTACGGATTTAATTTGAATTGGAGTAAGTTTTTTATGAAAATTTGATTTTTATTCAAAAAATAATTTTATCATGCATATGTTCTATTTAAAACTTTCTAAAATTAAAAAAATAATACAACTTATTACCATGATATCGAATTATATTAAAACTAATAAAGGTAACTCTAAAGTCCTTTCACAAACTATAAAAATTAAATAATAAACTATAAATACTTCTCAATTTATTATTCTATAAATTAAATATATAATAATAGAAATATTCAAAATTATTATTTCAAATATTATCAAAACTACAATATAAATTTATATATAAAAATTAAACTTATAAAAGTAATTATACATAAATATATATAAATTAGTAAGTCAATTATAATTTTTAATGTTATACAATTTAATTAATAAAACTTTAATTTTGTTAATTAAAAATAATAAAATATTTTTAAATTATAAATAATAAGATATTTTTAAAAATTATAAGATATATATTATATATATATATATATATATATATATATATTAATATATATATGCGAGTTTTTGATATTTGATATATCGATACACAATATATGATTACTTATTTGTACCTAAATTTTATAATAGAAGTGCAACCATAACTATTCTGCCTACAAGCTTTTATAATTATGCAAAACATACCTTTTTGCCCATCCTTTTTTTCGAGAAAGTCGGAGGCGGGAAGGATATTTTGTTTTTTAAATCTTCTTTCATTTCGTATTTATTGCTGTAAGAGAAAAAAGAGATAAAATTAATAATAAATTTAAAATAATAATTTTTTTGAAATACTGTGTGGGCGATTAAAATTAAACGCCCTGTACATAATTATAATATTTCGTAATATCACAAAAAAAATTAGCAATACTTACGAATAAAATTATACAATTACTGAATTGTCTAATTATACAATGTTGTTCGTTGGCTTCTTCGTCACACGACACATATATATGTTACACGTGACAACGTCGGATCGTGCACGTGATAAGCGAGTGTCCGAAACAAGTGCGAACGTGTCTGGAAGATAACCGCAGTGCGCAGTAATATTCCATCCGTCGCACGATGAATACACGTAAGTACACGCTCGTATAAACATTATATTGCTTTATTAGTAGTACTTTTATCAGTAGATACTTTTTATTAGTATAGAAATTTATTAGCTGTTATAATAGTATCATTAGAAACAGTATAAATAACCACGTAAATTGTAACAATATTTGTTGGTTAAGTACAGTAATAGTAATAAGACAGTAATTAAAGACTATTTTAGAAAATAATCTGTTTAATAGACACATATACGTAAATATTAATTAATGTATATTTGTTTCAGGAAGAAGTGAACCAATGGAGAGAGTTAAAAATGTTCTCTCTCCGATTGCGAAGTCTGAGATAAATCTCCGCAAATCCACTTATAAGACGGTGCCAAAAGCAACGGCGACGATGCAAAAGGTTACGCAAAAGTCAACGGAGTCAAAGACACCAGAGTCAACTAAATACGACGACCAATACGACAATGCAAAGAGCTAATGTTTCAGAGTCGATGTTATCAGGGGCAACGACGTATGAAATAAAGGAAAATATACATACAAATATGAAAGTAAGTAACTGCATATTTAATTATTGCATATTTTTCCTTTTACTGCATGCAGATCATAAACAGATTAACATAGACTGCTCATAAGGTAGCGAAGAGTGTCCTTCTGAGAGAAAAAGATGATAGCATGAAGTTTATTTGTGTTTCTATCTTTTCTGGTGTACGCGTGTTGCAATTTCAAGTTAAAAGTCAATAACTTGAAATTGCATCACGCATGTGTCAGAAAAAGACAGATACACAAATTAATTAATGCTATCCTTTTCTCTCAGGAGGATATTCTTCGCTACCTTATAAACAATCTATGTAAATATGTCTATGATGCAGGTATAAATAATACTTGGATTTTTTAAAATTTGTGAGAAAAGAGAATATGATAGAGAGAATATTATATTAGAGATGTCCAAACTTTTATTAAAATATTGATAGGTATTAGTCTCTCAGTTCTAAATATTTAAAAATATAATTAGAATATATTTATTATAATATTTATCTGTTATTATTTGTAATCTGAAAATCTATTGTAATTATAACATTTTTCATTTATTCTTGTAATTCATATTTATTTTTCATTACTAATTTGATATATGACGCTAAGACATTTTATGTTTTTAGACTATAAAAACGTATTTTCTTGTCTTATTCTTATCTTTCTATTGTCTTATTTTATATTTTATATTTCAGAGAATTAATCAAGTCGTGCGTCGGGAAGTCGCCAAGGAAAGGAAGAAATTAAAAAAAGAAGAATATCAAAGACGCAAAGCGCAATACAGGACACGTATTCCTGCACCACCTGTGTATGTGGCACCCATCGCCAATACCATCGTTTTACGTACCGAGTTACGCACCATTGGCTTATGCAGCGCCGTTTATGTGCGCACCACCGCCTTTTGCTGCACTGGCTCACCCACAACCACCGCCTTACGGAGTACCGACTCATCCGCAACCACCGCCTTACGGAACGCCTTCGAACGTAATATTTTCTTCTTCTTACGCGCATATGTATAGACCTTTTTAAAAATCGATTTTTGCGTTTAAATTTTATTACTAGAAAAAATTTTAAATTTCATTTTATGGATTTTTTTTATGGATAAACTTTTATTGCTAACATATTTTGATAAAAAAATAATTATTTTTCAGTTGCATTTTCTTCTAAAATTTACAATTTTGGTAGTCTTTTAACTTGAAATTGCATCTACAGATTAATCATTTTGACGAATATAAATATGATATAAATCACAATTTTCTTTCAAATAATTTTCTGTCTGACTTGCTGTTCTTTAAACACATATTTAAATTGCGCGATTGTTTCATCTATATGCACGACTTGATTTAATTTTCTGAAATACAATAAGAACATACGTTTTTATAGTCTAAAAACATAAAATGTCTTAGCGTCATATATCAAATTAGTAATGAAAAATAAATATGAATTAAAAGAATAAATGAAAAATGTTATAATTACAATAGATTTTCCAGATTACAAATAATAACAGGATAAATATTATAGTAAATATATTTCTAATTATATTTTTAAATATTTAGAACTGAGAGACTATACCTATCAATATTTTAATAAAAGTTTTGGACATCTCTAATATAATATTCTCTCTATCATATTCTCTTTTCTCACAAATTTTAAAAATCCAAGTATTATTTATACCTGCATCATAGACATATTTACATAGACTGTTATAAGTAGCGAAGAATATCCTCCTGAGAGAAAAGGATAGCATTAATTAATTTGTGTATCTGTCTTTTTCTGACACACATGCGTGATGCAATTTCAAGTTATTGACTTTTAACTTGAAATTGCATCACGCGTACACCAGAAAAAGATAGAAATACAAATAAACTTCATGCTATCATCTTTTTCTCTCAGGAGGACACTCTTCGCTACCTTATGAGCAGTCTATGTTATGTCTATGATCTGCATGCAGTAAACAGAAAAGTATGCAATAATTAAAATATGCAGTTACTTACTTTCATTTGTATGTAATTTTCTTTTATTTCATACATCGTTTTCTTTTATTTCATACGTCGCCCCTGTGACATCGACTCTGTAACACTAGCTCTTTGCAATCGCCGTCGTATTTAGTTGATGCTGTCTTAGCCTCTTATATGCATACATATGTAAATGTGTATATATGTATTGGCTACACATATTTTAGTACTGCCATATGTTGGGTAGCCAGAGTCCCGCATCGGTGGAACTTTTAAAACTACGCCGGTGGGTTCTGGGACTGTCACTCTTGGGTGGCAGAGTCCGCAAATATCCGGTGGTGGATACTTTTAAAACTACGCCCGGTGGCAGTTACTAAAATATGTGTAGCAATACAATATATTTTACATTGTGCTGTATTATCACTAGTACATGTATAAAAAAAAAACACAGCCTTTTTCTTATAATCATTAAATTAGCGATTAAAATATTTCATTGTTTTTAGATAAAAGTAAAACAAAATAGTTTGCCTGCATTGATCGCGTTCACAGAGAAATTGTGTCATATTCTTTCGATGTTCGATGTTGATGTTAGATTTGAAAGAAACCGATTAGAATTGCTACTAAGCGATTTTTCTCTGCCTGAATTCATTCATAATACAATACTATAAAATAGTGATCAAAAGAAAAAGAGAGACGCTAATTCATTTTATTTTAAATAGGAATTTTAAATAGGAACAAATAAAATTTACAAATCAACCTAATGCATTTATATGTATTAATTCGAGGTCAACTTATAATAAACTTATAATAAATATAGTAAAAGAGAATAAATGGTGACATAATGCAGGAAAAGTGCAACTGAAAGAAACATACATAAAACAAGATTATTCATAAAAAAAGTCATTGATATTTAGATGATGATCTTTGGGATCATGATCTTAAGAATTAATAATAATATTAGTTTATATAATTATATAACTAAACAGAATAAAAGATTTAGTACGAATATTAAATAAATGAAGCACTTCTTCCTTTTCTGTAAAAAAAAGAAGAAATGAAAAAGAAGAATTTCATGAAAAAATGAATGTTGAAAAAACTACAAAGTATTGTATGCGATATTATGTTTAGTTTCATTACCGTATAAATTTTTTTTTCGTTTCATTACTTTATTAAATTTTATTTTGATATTTGTCATTTCTCCATTATCTGTATGATTTAAATATAATTTTTACTGTGCCATATATAAAATGTTTATTTTTTCATAATAAAGATTTAGATAAGTTATTATAAGTAATTATTACGTATAATATTTTGCAGTCCTTTTGTTTTCTTTAAAAATTCTAAATCTTTATTATGAAAAAATAAACATTTTATATATGGCTGGTATTTAATGTACGGTGCGTTATTCTGTACAAGTACAATAAAAATTATATTTATTTATAAGTAATTATAAGTTATATAAATAAGTAATTTTACGTTATTATAAGTAATTATATAATAATTACTTATAATAACTCACAATATAATACTTTGCAGTCTTTTTGTTTTCTTTAAAAATTCTAAATCTTCATTATGAAAAATAAACATTTTATATATGGCTAGTGTTTAATGTACGATGCGTTATTTTGTACAAATACAGTAAAAATATTTAATTTTATAAATAATTATAAGTTATATAAATAAGTAATTGTAAGTTATTATAAGTAATTATATAATTACTTATAATAATGTATAATATTTTGCAGTCTTTTTGTTTTCTTTAAAAATTCTAAATCTTCATTATGAAAAAATAAACTTTTTATATATGGTTAGTGTTTAATGTAGAGTGTTATTCTGTACAAGTACAGTAAAAATTGTGTTTAATTTTATAAGTAATTATAAGTTATATAAATAAGTAGTTATAAGTTTTTTATAAGTAATATAATAATTACTTATAAATAATAACTTATATACTGGTACTAATATACAATAACAACTTTGTATATATTGAAAATATGCATATATATAATATATGAATAAATATATTGTGTAAATAATTATAAAGATACACAAAGCATATTCTTTTCTCCTTATCCTTTGTCTCCATATCTCCTAAATATAAAAACACTCCTCAATATAGAAACACTAAATATTATTAATAATAATTAAAATATTTTGAAAAAAAATAAAAATAATATAATAATAATTATAATTATTCTTTCACGTTTTATGTTAAATATTATTTATTAAAATTAATGCTTTTTCATTTTCAATTTCATCCTTATGTTATATATTATTTATTAAAATTAATGTTTTTTCATTTTCAAATTCAAGTTTATATTAAATATTATTATTTAAATTATTGTTTTTTCATTTTCAAATTTTTCTTTATGTTAAATATTATTTAAAATTAATATACTTATTCAAAATATTCTTATTATCAATTAAAATATACTTATTTTTCAAATGTAGAACTACGTTCAATTATATGTGCATACGTATATACAAGATCACAAGTGATGTATGTGATTTATGTCGATTGTTGTAAACAAATAATCTAGTTGTTTATTGTTCAATATAACTTATACAAATAGAGAGAAAGAGATGGAGATGGAGATGGAACATCTTCTATCGTAATATCCTGGAACTAATTTGTTGCTATTTTTACTCCACTTTACCTACACTCACGCATACATACACACGAATCGTTCTACATACTATACTTTTATATTTAACTTCTAATTTCGATTTCAAAGGTTCAACAATGTTTTTTCGTATAATTCGATCCAAGCAAACTGTTTTACGTTCATACAAACTATATAGCTTTTATATGAAGTACATATTATGACGAGTTGACAGTTCGTCTACAATTCGAGACGCCATATTAGGATAAAATGGATAAGGAAAACTGTAATTTTATAATTATTTCTCGTTTTTCATATAAAAATCGGAGTTTCCTAGGATTATTTATGTATGTATTGCAATCCTACATAAATATTTTCAATTCTGTCAAATTATTGACAAAAGACCAGAACTACGAAAATTGGTAATTTTGTCGATAATACAGTCGAATACAGCATCCCCTTAAGACACTATATAAATGAGGACCAAACAGACTGGACGAATGGGATACCGTTCGCGATGTTCACATATAATACGACGCCGCCCACACCGCTACAGGATATACACCCTTTGAACTGGGTGTACGGACATCAAGCCGAAATTCCGACAGCGTTAACAAAACCGCCTAAATCGACGTATAATTATTGATGATTACGCGCAAGAGTAAAAGAAAGATTACGAGCAACTAGTCAACTCGCAAAGAAAGAACACATAAAAGAAGAAAAATTTAAAGCCAAGAAACAATACGACAAAAATACAAAAGATACACAATTAAAGTTAGGAGATAAAATGTTAGTATACGACGAAACACTACGACGCGGAAGATCGAAAAAGCTAGAGTCATTATGGACAGGACCATATACGATTTTAGAAAAGAACTCTGACGTAAATTATACAAA
>NW_020229785.1:0-17490 GCF_003227725.1 Camponotus floridanus | reverse complement strand
TTTTAAATTTGACAGAAAAAAACATTTCTCTGTCGATTCTTTTTAATTTTCCTATTTTTACGCAGGGTGCATAAAAACGGCTCGAAATGCAGTTCTCACGTTGCAAGCCGCATTCATCTCATCCATCTTACATTTGAATGCGTTGAAAAACTTTTCTCACCCGATATGTAATCTCTCTAATATGAACACCATCGCAATTACTTTACTGTTATCGAAATCTACTGCTCTATTCATCTCATCGCATGTTTTAAATCTTATAAAGCTCGCTGACTTTCTTCTGATTGATCAATTTTAATAATAAACATTTTAATAATAAACGAATAACACAGTTGACTATCTCGTCAGCATGAATCTTTACAGACTTTAATAATCCAAGAATTGTAATACATATATATATATATTATGCGATTTTTCTGCTTATAGCCAGAATGAAACGACGATAATAGTAACACATGATTTTTATTTCGTATCAGAATAATGCGAAATTTGCAATCATAAATGCAATATATCTGAAAATTGCTACTAGTTATAAACACATACCAACTCAGTTGTACTATACCGCCTGTATATTAGCATAGGAAACAAATCTATAATTTTTAATAACGTATATAGCTGCGTATATATGATAGGAAAAATTAACTTATTGATCAAGAGAATTCATTTAATTTATGATTCTCTCTTCTGTTTGCACAGTTAAAGTTAGTGCGATCAATATCACAGAGAATCTTCTCTTCGCCATTTCGGCAAAAAAAGATACCGACGACTTTACAATTTCGTTGAAAAGGAATCAGCAGCCAAGTGGGACGGTTTATTTCTTCAAGGTGAGGAACCAACATTATATTACACATTATCTGTCGAATGTATCCATATATGTATGTAACAAATAATTATTTTCGCCTTCATAGATATCATTCTCCTTATATATGCTCGTTAGCGTCATAGTGATGATTAACTTATTAATTGCTATGATGAGCGACACGTATCACAAAGTGATATCGCAGAGTGATATCGAATGGAAGTATGGTCTCAGCAAACTAATACGTAAGATGCAAAAGTAAGTAGATAAGTTTTTACATTTTCATAAATTTCTTGCTCTCCTCTCTTCAAATTTTAAATTTTAAATTAAATAAAACTTAAGTTTTTTTGTCGTTTCTAATTATATGGCGATAATTAAATTCCTTACTTTCTACTATCATGTAATTCCTTGATCAGAGACAGGAGACTTCCATAGAAAATTTATGATGCGAGACTTTTGATGCGCTTCTGTAAATTTGGAAAAAAAATCTTTATATTTATTATCGATCTTGTTTTTTTTCAAGAACAAAAACCGCGCCAGCCCCGTTAAATCTCATTACTACATGGACGGAGTATTTGAAGAGTGTCTGTATAAGAAAACGCAATGCAAGGCAAAAGATTGACAGATCTCATGGTTACATGGAACCCGATGTGCATCAAAGAGACTTTCCGAAATATCCACTTTCCAGCGTACGTAGATATCAGATATGCTTGTTGCAGACGTATCGATTCGATTCATAATTATATTTGCCTGTTTAAAATTTTCATATCCGTTTGTGCTTTATTGCAGAAACGGATATGAAAATTTTAATTTCTTCATTATATATTGTAAACATGTGATTCTGCATATATATATATATATATATATATATATATATATAATAATTTATATATATATAATAATTATATATATATATAATATTATATATATATATATATATAATTATTATATATATATAATAATTATATATATATATATAATTATTATATATATATATATAATATTATATATATATATAATTATTATATATATATATATAATAATTATATATATATATATATATATATATATATAATAATTATATATTGTAAACATGTTATAATTTACTAATGTTATCGTATTTATGAGGATACATATTATTACACATGCAAAGTTTTAATTTCCAGATATTTTCGAAAATTTATTAAATAATTTCAGGTCTTTATATCTGTTCCTCTTTCGTCTTTTTAGAATAACAGAATAATTCCACGAACAAAGGACAGCGTCAATTTTTCATTACTTCAATTAAGTCCGGCCAACAGTCAAAGTTCCTTGAGTAATATTTCGAGGATAGACAACGTCGTCGATTGGGATACAATTCGTCGAAAATATCGCATGCAATTTTGCGGCAAAATCGAGAAATCGTCCGATGGGGTGGCAAAGCTTGCTAGAATGGCTTAACTAAATAAAATTTATGCAACATATATATGTGTGCAATATATAGGCGTCGTTTTTTTTATTACTACCTACTAGATATCGTAATCATATTTGTGTAATAGATACATATATATGTATATATAAGTAAAATACTTTCTATACTCTTTTGTACGTTTCTCTGCGATATTGCTATAATTGTAATAAATATATATACGTGTCATAAGTGGACATGCAAAGTTACGTTATCTAAATGTCCCACCGACTTCCTTTTATATCTCGCCTTTTCCAAACAGCGGTTCTGCGTTGGTTTCCAGGTAAAAAGTACCCCGAGCTTTAGTATTGACAAATTCTCCCATCACAGTAGAATTATTGCTGCATTTACCAAGCTGGAAATCTATCCAATTGGCGCACCGTAGAGCGGGAAAGCCGTCAGGATGCACGATAGACTCGGCAAAAAATTCATGCGATCTACTGTGGACTACAGGTTTCTAAAAATAGAAATTGGATCAGTTCTGTCACATATTATACAGCTTAAATATAGGCTACGAATATCTTATGTACGACGTACGGGCTGAAAGTACTGGACATCCGGGTTGTCTAAATGTTCCTCCGTTCGGATAGAAATCCACGTGGCCGATGGGTCTGAGGATGCCGAGACTACCGGCACAGGTGTGTATGATGTCGACGAAATCGGCGTCTGTGGAATCTAGCCCGCTCAGCCGCGTCTTCAGATAAGGTGTCTCGAAGGCTGGTCCAGCTGGATCAAGTCCGGTGATGCGACCGAGTCTTCCCCGCATATAATTACCAACGTACCCGGCTACATGGGCACCCAAACTATGCCCCAGTACATGGATATCACTGTAGGAAACTTGAACCTCCGATCCGAGAAATTTTATAAACGCAGCTATGTATTCTCCTACCTGTAAACACACAAATCTTGTGTATATATATGTGCAATTTCTTGTAAAAAGTTGATATATTAGAATAATGAGTTAGGAATTTCCAGAATTTTGCCATGTATCAATTTTTGTTTTAATATAAATTTTTAATATAAATTTATAAATTAATTATGAATTAATTGTGAATTAATCTATCAATAGTACTTATAATCTGTACATTAAAAAAATTGTCTCTATTCCAATACGTGATTGATACAAATTTTGCGATTATGCAGCATCGTTAAAATATATTATAATTTAAAAAATTTTTTAAATATACTATAATTTTAAAAATTCTTTTCATTAACTGATCTGTTAATTTTTTTTGTAAGATACGCGAAAATATCGCTCACCAGACGAGTAATTTTGGCAGACGTTAGATATTCCTTGGTTGAACCAGCGAACCAATTTACGCAGATTACATTGTAATCTCCGATACTAAGATAATTTTGTCGAATGTTATTTATCCAGAAAGTATTTCCGCTCTCTGCCCATCCGTGAATGATGATCTTGGTTGGCCATGTAGAGTTAAACGGCGATTCTTTCAGTTGTGCACTATCACCCACTCGTAGAGAAACAGATTGCTCTTTATTATCTTTGGTGTAAAGCTCATAATTTATATTCTCCGCTTTCAAATCCGAATCAATGATGCTGCCAATCACCGCGTGATCATTCGAAATGACCGGTGTCGGGTTCAGGAAGATCTCCAGGAGACCTTCCTCGGGACGGAAGTCTTGAAAGTTTTGAATCGATGGTCGATGATTTGGTAAATCAACTGAATTAATAGGTACATCTAAAAAACATGATTGAAAAATAATGAAAATGTGGACGACACTCTCACCTTAATTTGTAAGTAAATCATTATATTTTCGATTAGAAAATTGAAACTAGATATGGAAAAAAATCAGATTACTTAGGAGCAAAGATATGAAGAACGTTGCAATAAGAAACATTGTACTATTTTTTGACATTATTGCGTTGCGAAATTTTTCTTATATACCTTGATGTTACATCAGCGGAAACCTTATATCGTTTGATCCATTACATCTTATTATGCCGAACAAGAAATACATAATGAGGATGCTCCACGAACTTCCGGCGTTTGTTTACTCTATACTTAAATGTATCGAAACAATATATGCCACATATGGAAATTGATATAGTTTCATTTACTATCTTACATTTCAGGATCAGCCAAATATAAATACAAAATACAATTATATTTGTGCAAAAATATTTTATTAATAGTAAAAGAGAAACAAAGTATAAAAATATTCGAGTTGTATTAGACACTTATCATTTAACTTATATTTTAATGTTAGGCAATTGTCATTTGATTTTTTTTGATGGCAAAACTCCCATTTTGGCATACATCATAATGAAATATCCTTAATGCTGCTTATGTAAAAAACGTCGTTTTATTTAATTTTCTTTGCATTAGAAAAAGTAATATTTAATATAAAGTTAATATTCATAGATAATTATATGTAATAAACAAATATTATCAATATAAAGACTTTATTTTACAATCTATTTATCTGTGACCCAGTGAGAAATGATAGGAAAGATGGCTACTAGACAACTATAAATGTATAATAGACATTTAATAGACCTATCTTTGATCTGTATTTCTTACTGGAGGAGGAGAACCTTATTATTATACTTTTTTCAGCATACAGAGCATGTATTAAAAAAACATCTAAAATTATCAAAATTATAAAGATAGAAAATTAATACTTAATCTTTGGGAATGTATATGATTGCATACTAAAATTATTAAGAGTATACAACAGTGCAAAATTGCAACATTATTAAGAATTGGATTTTTATGAGAAAAATACTAGGAATCGACTTTCTTTTAGTGAGCCAAGATTTATCTCATATGAATTATCTTATAAATTTTCCTGGCAATTCATTGAAAAATTGTAACATTAAATTGTCATATCCACCAAGTAATAAAAAAATAAGCTTAAAATTCATCAAAAAAATCTTAAAATAATAATATTAACATTATTAAAATAGTATTTTAAGTATTGTTAAGGATTGTTAAGAATTTTATAGTTGCAATTTAATAAACAAGAAGTTAATTTTATACTTTGCTCTTTTGAAGATAGACGATTTCTTTGCCATATCTTATATTTGTAATAACATTCAATCCTAATGCAGCAGCTTCTTCACGTACAAGTTGAAGTTCTTCTTCTGTAAGACCTTCAGGAAGAGAAAGTCTTGATACAGTACTATCACTGATAATGGTTTCGCAAAAATCACGCATGACATTTCGAAATTCGTTAATTTTTTGTTTTTCTCCAGGCTTGAAACAATTTTTCCATAATTTTTTCTCAATTTCCAAATATTGACGCTGTTTCACATTTGTCTGTTTATAAAAAAGATATTAATATATCTTATTTTAACACATATTAGAAGAAACATATTTTGAAAAATCTTCAACTCACTTGCTGAATTACTTTTCCAATTTCTTCATTACTTGGTTCCAATGTATAAGCTTTTCGCAATTTCTTCATTGCTTCATCATATTCTCCAAGATTCAATAAAGCTTTTCCAAAACTAGAAGAAAAAATGATTTCAATCATGATATTAATTTAATATACGATTAATTCATAAATATTACATCAATTAACATATTCCCATACTTGTAATGGCTTTTAGCTGTTGGTATTGGTACTCGTCCACAAGCCATACAGGCAAGACGTGGTAAGTCTATTTTGTTATAGCATATTCCAAGATTGCTATAAGCCTTGAAAGTAATTCATTCATTTCTTCTTCTTCTGAATTATCTTTCAATTGTACATTTTCTAAGCAGTCAATAATTCTTTTATATCTACAAAAAAAATATATTATACACATATGACCATATTACATTTATACAAAAGTCTTTAATATAATGTTATTTACTCTCGTATTGCCCGTTTGAAATTAAGCTTTCTACAAGTATCCTTAGCAGCCACAAACATATGTAACATTGGCTCTTTTATATGTCTAAAAGACTGCTTTTCTTCTGTTTGAAGATTTTGATAAGTATCTGCAGAACCATCATCAAGGTAATCAATTAAGTGAACTACAAATACCACTTCCTCATTGGGTGGAATACGTGGTGGACATCCAAAAGCTTTATAAGCAAGATCGGGATGTATCAAAAATATTGCTATTTCATGCTTCTGCATAGTACTGATGCCGATCTCTAAACCAGGTATAATGTATCCTTGGCCTAAACGCAGTGTCCTTGGTTTTCCAGAAGAATAAGTTGAATCGAAAGGTTCATCTCTGTCTTCAAAATATCCAATGTAATGAAAGGTAATTTGACCATTAGCAGGAACAACTTCTCCAACACCTTTTTGCTTCACATATTTCATGACCTAACGTAACATAATTTCATAAGTAAAATTGTTTACATTTTAAAACATGCAAAAAGGTTACGTTTCACTTTGATTTTTTAAAAAATATTTTTGCAAGTTTTATCTAGTTTTATTTAATTTTATTTACGTATTTTCAATATATCAAAAATATTATATATCTCCTCTTATTATTCTCTTATTATTCTCTTTTCTAAAGAAAATAATTTCTAAAGAGAATAATTTATAAATAATAATAAAATAATAATAATAATAAAATAATAAAATCTGATTTACTTTTTGATCTATGGTCAAACTTGTCATCTTTGCTTTTAACTTTTCGAAGCTCATACCGTAAAGGGATACGGATCCTTTCTCATCATCTCCATCATTTTCATCTTCGAAACCATTCATGTTTAACATGTTTAACATCTCCTCATTGCTGAAATGTACGAATGGAGAAAATGAAAATTCTTCGTCGTCATTGTCTTCTCCAATATAATCCTCTCCAATTTCAAAGGTAACCCCCTCTTCGCCTATCAAATCTCTGAAAAGAACGATACAAATATAAAAATTATAAATATAAAAATTAGCATGTAACGACCATGCAAGTTTATTATTAATTAATCAGTTTTAACGTACTCGAGCCTGAATCCAGCTGCAGGATCTGATATGTGCTTTGCCATTTTAATAAATTGATTCCTCGGAGAAAGAGATATTCTTTATCTTGTATTTTTCAATTCACTTTGCTTCCTAAATCTCTTGTCCGGAACACTCTCTCAAAACGAGAACGACGCAAGATCATGTAAGCGATGAGAAAGAGGACATAACTCTTCAGTTTTTCGACAGAGGTCTCTCCCTTCTTTCTCAATCGGTAATAAATGAATTAATGAATGAGTACATTCACTTTTATGAATGAGTACATTCATTTATGAATGATAATTATATGTATGAATAATACATATACATATATATATGAATAATTTTTCAATACTCGATATTGACAATCCCAACTTATATAAGGATGCACTTTATGCACAAATGCATTATATGCACACAAAACTACCGCGCAAACTGCACAACTGATGAAATTGTATATTACACTGCGAAATTATTATTATTATATGCCACAAACACAGCACGGATACACACAGATATACAGATACAAAATGTAAAGGAATCGAAAGAAATATTTGATGTGTGTAGTATATATATTTTTATATTTAAAAATAATAATGAAAACTTATATATACATTTACAAATAATAATTAAATTATATAATACATATATAAATTATACTAGTAGTAGTGTATTCTCCTTCTTAAATAGTATAAATTATAATGAATAGTATAATAGTATAATTGTAGTAAATAGTATAAATTATAAAATTATAAAATATAAGATTATAAATTATAATCTTAGTATTAATTTTAAAATTATTACAAGATAAGTATAATATCATCTATCTTGCTAACGCAGAGCATTTTTGAGCGCATCATATATTATCAAAAACATTTTCATAATTATGATTATTTTATTGTTAATTGACATATATACATAAATGTATAATTTTTCGTTTAATAAAATGATTGCTTTATGTTAAACCATCACATAACATAAACGTCAAATGAAAATCGAGACGATGAGAATGATTATTTTTGTTATATAATCTCTTTTTTTTTAATTGCTCATGGTCTAAATTTTTGATCAATCGAATCAGGCAAAGAATTATTATCGATTAGCAAGCAGAACGGAAATGTAACCAGCTGACGTCTTGATTAACTGAAAACGTGACGAATGAACATATACATGTACACAGTGACAACAATGATGAATAATTATAAATAAAGAAAAAAAAATAAAAAGAGATTTCTATTGTGTAAAAGCCGCCTTTATATGAACATTTTATATGAACGAATTACGGATGTCTTACACTGCAAAACATAGACAATGTCATAGGAAATATTCTGCCCGCAGTAATGAGAAGAGGTTTTTCAGAACGAATCATTATCAGCAACAGGTTTCTAGCTTCATTTGGTTTCAGTGAGTACCACGTATAGTTGTACGCCGCATAATACACTCCTTCGCCTAAATAAGTATTATAAATCTGTCACAGGAGACGCACTGTCATATCTTTCAAAAAATAAAAATCTTTACAAAATGAAAAATAAAAATCTTTAAAAAATGAATAAATTGAAAATATTAAAAAAATCAAACTAAAAAAGTATTAAATATTATAAAAGAGAGAATTAATTTTTAAAAAATAAAAATCTTTTGTATTAAAATTTTTCTGATTTGCAACAATCGGAAAATATTTAGATCTGTGTTAATTATTATGTAGATAATTATTATGTAGATCTGTGTAATGTTATATAAGATATATATCAAGGTATTATAATTATAGTGTATCAGACTTACATACTTATGTTTACATACTTACTTTGGCTATAAGAATCTCTCCGACCACACAGTACAGGCACATGTGAACGAATGTATTAATGAGAATCGAAATGAGCCAACTTATTCGCATAAAGGAAATATCTCCGTTAACTCCGTCAATGATCTATAGACATGCATTAATATGTGTGATTTTCTGCGCAATTTCTCGATGTTTATCAAATTTATTTTAATAATCTAATTTTTCCAGAAATGTATATATATTATTTACGGAGAATTGAGAGGAATGTCACGACTAAGATGGTCTTTTCATGTCGCGTTTTCGTTTCCGTTGCAACAAAAAATTGTAGCGATGGAGATTTTATACTATCTGGGATTATACAATGTTCGAAAGGATAGCTCTTCTCTTTTTCGGCAACTTACGGTAACTAATAGAAATCCTTGAACGCAAAATAAATAGCGAAATACACTAACAATGCCAGAAGCATCAAGTTGAACGTGTTGTCGATGACATCAACGGATCTACGATATAAGATATCGCATAATGTAACATGGAGTAATTTTAAATAAACAATTTTAAATAAAAGCAATATCTTAAAGGCATATTTCTAACAATAAGATGTATAATGTGTCTAAAACGGCTGCAAACGATGCATTTATCTAACATAATACAAAAGTACTGTATATATGAGAATCTATTTTTTGACGTTAAAATTTTCGATACATATTAAATTTATCATACGTATTACGTGAAACTGCGATATGAAGTGTATATATTTATATTGAGTTTTTAACAAATAACGATGTCGTCTGAATCCGTATCATTTATTTAATATAAAAATGCACAATATATAATCTATTTGTTATAGGTTTATATATTTATTACGGCTAATTATATAAATAATGTGATAATAAAAATATTATTAGAATATTTTTAATGAACACGTTCGAGTTTTTAAAAAATTATATAAATATTATATAAGAACCTCAATATAATATTTAAATCTTTATATATAAGTGTATAAATTACAGAGCTTTTAAACGCAGAGAATTTAAAGAACAACCTAATGAGACGTAGATGATCCTCAATATTGAAGGATAATCCGTGCTGAAGCTTTTGAAATCGTTCAAATTAAGCAATCGTACTTTGAGAATATCCAGCTGAGCGCAGATATGAAATACAAGTAGACCCAAAAAATTATCGATGCCCGTGTAAGAAATCGCGGCCATTATGATCGACGTTGCTTGAGCGACGAACGCGATTTCGTAATATGGGCTCTCTGTCATGTCACGAAGGTAATAGGTTTGCAACAGCAACGGCTTCGCACCATCCGTGAGATTCGTCAGATATCGTATAGAGTATCCAAAGCAAGGTGGAATGATGAGAGCGACAGATGCGAAACTCATCATGATACATCCGAACATAACGATCGCTTTCGCGATTTTCGCTTGCTTTATCATGGTATCTCGTTCTTGCACTGTCTTCGTTTTGATCCAATCGTTCACGATCATGTTTATGATCGGTACAAGATCTTCGGAGAGGAAATTTCAAAATTTACGGATGAAGTTGCAATACTCTTAAGAAAAAATAGATAAAGTAAATCTACCGAATAAAATAAACTATCATATTCATGTCGACTTACCTCCTTTGCGGAACCACATAATAACAAATTTCAAGACAGTCACCGAAAATGGTAGAGCGATCTGCAGATTGTCTGCCATCGCCACAATGTCACCCCAGACCCTCAACAATGCTAACATCCCGGGTATAACCGATGTGATAAACATCGTGATAAAGATAATGAAGGCGCGTAGATTTGCGAAAAATTTTTGCCAATGACTTAACTTATCGTCCGGCCAGAGACCAAGGATCTTCAGAGAAATTCGATTTATTCCGATCGCCCAATCTAAGTCTATGTAAATTCCATTTTATTTCTTAAATCGCGCGTTATTTGCAACAATTTCTTCCTTCCCGGAATAATTGCCCGATTAATTGCCCGAATAATTGATGATAATTTAAGACGGGAAAATGTGTAGAATTTCACATATAAAAAAATGAGATATATTAAAGTAATTATCGCCTGCAAATCTTTTGACCACTTAATTTTAAAAAAAATTTTTTATTCATTTATTAATGTCAAAAAATAATATGTCAGATTATATAATTTATAATATATATATATATATATATATATATATATATATATATGTCATCAACTTTTTATAATAATGCTATATAAAAATATTAGATGAAGCCCCATGTTAATTTAAATCTCAACTTTACCTAAAATATACCTTTGTCTATTATACGACAGAGAGTTTACACAGAGTTTAATAATAACAATATATGAAAAATATATGAAAAATATAAGAAAGAAGAATAATATATGAATATAAAAAAGAAGAATAATATATGAAAAATATGTGAAAATGAATAAAAATATAAAGACCTGTGTATGCCAGTGTCTTAGAATCGTCCATGTCGGAAGCTAAATGCAGACTGATACTTTTTTATGAATTTAGCATTTCTCCCTCACTTTTTACGATACAACAATTACGCATGTCCATGGCAAAAGTTCTGAAACTCACGAACTTTATTGAGCTGTAAAGTACGGACATGTGCATAAATATTTCAAACACCAATGTTCGCCGTGTCTTTTTTACGCGTGTCAAACCGTAATTCGAAGAATCGAATTAGTATAGCCCTCCTGTAACATCGTTAAATACTTTATAAATAATAGATGCAACGGCCTCCAATTTTTCTGACGTTTATTATTAATTTATCCTCCCATATCTCTTTTCTCGCTGAACTTACTTTTTTTCAACAATTTGAATTTTCGGAAACTTAACTGAGACGCGTCTCTCTTTTATTAAACGAACTTTAAAAATATAAAGAATTAATCGACATCACAGTTTTGCAAGCGACACATTTGAATGATATAGTTTTGATGACAGAGTTTTTATCAACGAAAGATGACAATACGAAATACTAAGATCATTATAAAAATTAACAAAATAGAATGAATATGTGTGTAAAAGAAAACCGTTTAGTTTTAAAACATCATTTCATTTAACACCTGACCAAAGAAATCGTAGGAGAATTTTAAAAATTCATTTTGTTGTTTATGGAATTTAATTTAAATTTTTCGAGTTAATTTTTTTCATCGGCGCAGATTATCAAAACTACATAATTTTAAGAATAAATTTAAAAATAAATAATAATTTCTTTTTTTGAAAGCAAAGAAAATGAAAATAAAAATATTTTTTCAACTACTAATATTATCTTAAAATTGAAACTTCAAAATACTTCTTTAATTTTTTATCTACAATGAAATTTCGTTTAAATTTTAATGAAATTATATATAATTATATTAATAATTATATAAATTATATATAATTATATTTTTAATAGTGTATACGTATCTACGTGTTTACATCAAGATATAAATTGTTATAATAACATAATGGAGTGTGCGAGAGATGATGTTTATTGACAGATTTTATTGACAGTTCAAGTGCGATCGATATATTGTGAATAAATAATAACTTATTAACAATTTCAACATATAAATTGCTATATTAAATATGTTATATGTATATGTAAAGAGACAATATTATTAATTTGAAACATTTTAAATGCATGTCTCTACAATTTATTGAGATTCTAAATCAATTAAACAGCTTGAATAATATATAAGACAGTTTTGATAAAATTTAAAATATTCTCTCAATAATATAAATATGATTATTTATTGCAATTGATTATACACATGAGAATTTATTTTGTTCGAATTATAGCGATACCACTTTGTCACGTGAATACATGAATTAAACAGTTTGATGCATTAATTAAATGCTGTTGTCTGTCGGAGATTATATTCAAGTCAATGTCCAAAAATCATTAATTAGCGAGCAGTACTACAGCAGGATATATAACCATCTGATCAGCTGAAAGCAAAATATAAGAGATACAAATGAATGCTTATAAGATATGTACATATAAAATATATATTTTTAAGAAAACATTATAATCTAATATTCTATAAAATTGCGCGAATATTTAAGTAGCTATCTTACTGTACAAAACATGGATAATGTCATTGGAAATATTTTTCCTGTAATATAGAGAGGTCTTTTGGCGCGAATCATCTTCGTCAGACTTCTGACTTAATTCTGTTTCAGTTTATACCATGCATAATCATAGGTCACATAACATATGCCTTCACATTGCATACATATTATTATTATCTAAATAAGTATATTAAGATCTTTATCATATATATAGATAATACGTTGGAACAGCTTGGAACACCCAAGGAATATTGTAAAATGCAAAATTCGATAAAATGGATATTAATTGGATATTATGGTTCATGATTTGTGTAACACGTGTAATTCTTTACTACGATTTAACTTTCGTAGACTGATCCACAAAATGTAGTCTGACTGCTTTTTTTGACCATAAACGGTACGACAAATGTCACATACAATTATAAGCTATATAAATATTTAATTTGACTGCAATTTGATGTGTTTTCGAGAAATCGTTAATCTTTCCTTTCACACATTCTCGATTGTGTATTATAGCTTATTTAGAAATCGTAATCCAGAGCTCTTGATAACTGCACACATTTATAACGAAAGGATTATATTTACAGAAAGAAAATGAAATTTGTAACAATACCTGTGCGGTTCAAGTTATTATACCATCAATTTATTAAATAATTAACAATTCAAGTAAAACAATTTTGATTAAAATGTTGTTTTCCACGTATAGTGCTAATACATTGTCCGAAATTTCAAAAATTTTAATTGATTTATGATGATATAAAAGGCAGAGTAAGAGAAGAAAGAATTGTTCAAAACATATTTGAATTTGTAAAATATTTAAATAAATATCGAGAGTTAAAAATGGAAAAAAACTTAAATCGGATTAAATAGATTTTATTTTTAAATTATTTTATATTAATCAATATTTATATTAATTATTATTTTATAATAATTAATATATATTAATTATTATTTTATAATAATTAATATCTATTAATTATTATTTTATAACAATTTATCTACATAATAGATTGTCACATTATTACAGCATATAAAGTATTCTCACAAAAAAGTCATTTTTAATTTTCGAGAAATATAATAATACTTATTTAAATATTATTATAATTAATATTGAACAATATTATAACGATTAATGTAAAGAGCATTTCTAGGATTTCTGATGTTTTTATATTTCATTTTTTTAAGACTACTTTTCTTTCATTTTCTTAAGTTTTGCCTTCTCTTCGCTGCCTTTTCGTTTTTCGGAAGGAAATCGCGAACAAAAGAATCACCGCACACGATCATACGTCAAGAGAATCAGTTTCTTCGCAAAAAATTACGTAAATATAATACATAATTATTATGAAACGTTATTATGAAATCAGTTCCCAGCATGAGTCATGATGCAACTAGTAAACTTTCCGAACGTGTATTGTACATATGAAATGTATATGTGTATGAGTATATGGATATATGCACTTATGTCTGGGTTTATTCGGTTGCATGGTGATCAAGGGGTAAAGCGGAGAAGGATTACTGATTTCCGGATAAGTGCTTAAGTACAGTTAAGCGCAATACATGGACAGGTCGATTAATGTGCACATATTGCGACAGCATTCCTCATAGAGATCTTCCCATTTTCGTGGCCTATCGGCGAACAGTTCCTTCAACGTCTCCTCTGCTCTTGCTCGGGACAGGAACGGGGAAGAGTCGGAAACATACCGAAGATTGGCCATCTTCATTTCTGAAAAAAAGTGCAAACTTTTGTAGCAGTGTGTACAAATAATATAAAAAGATCGTATCGTTCAAACACTTTCTGTGCGTGTAAATATTGTCTTTCAAACTCTTTCTATTAACTTTCTAAACATTATGATTATTACAAATGCGAAAAATCGTTTCATCGAGAATTTCCGCAAATCATATATACAATGGTTAAAATGAGATGGTCAATAGAATTATAATAAGGCATTATTTTAATAAACAGTTCATTTGATACATGCGCATTCCAGATAGCCTCATTTTTTTAAACTCGTTTAATCGAAGGCTACGTAATGACATGGATAAATAATCACTGTCCAACAAATGCCTTATTATAAATATTTCATGTGCTTTAAAAAAAAACTATCGCATTTATATGATTTTTAATAGATTACAGAATAGATTTATCGGTATATCATATTAATAACAGTATTTAAAAAATTTGTATAAAATATTTTATAAAATATTTATAATCTAAATGGCAATTAAAACAATATTTAACAATTAATTAAAATTTCTTCTATTTTATTGTATAAAACACATACGCATATGCGATTAAATTTTAACAATAAGAGATACATTAAAAAATTCATAAATGAATCATGCTGGTTAAACTATCATCTTCAACTATAATTACAAATAATAAAATCTGATAAAGAAAACATTGTATACATTTAGGAAAGAAATATATTATTTAACATTGTTGCAGAAATAAAAAAATTTGCTCATTAATCCATTACCGATGTATTTTCTATCCTATTTGGCGTTTGGATTCGTTTATATAAGCGAAAAAAAATATCTTCCGTATTGATTAGCTTTTGTGCTTACCTTGATATCTACTATTATCATTACAGACTGTACGTAGAGTATTTAAGAGCTCTTCGCCACAATATTTCTGGGGCAAGGTCGGCTTCTGGTTGGGGTAGCCGTTCGTTTGTGCGTCTCTTGATTCCGACATAAGAAATGCGATGACGATCATCAGGCTCACAAGCACGTTCAATTGGTTCGTGAACATCTGAAAATATCCGTTCTCATTTAATTACGCGAACGCATACACGAGGTTGGATTAAAAAATTAAAAGATGGAATATATTATATATTTATATTTATCAGAGAAATATTTATTATATATTTTATATTTATATCAGAGGAAATAAGCTTTTTCGGAGATAGAAAGATAAATGAGAATAGAAAAATAATTAGAGAATATAAAACATAAGTAAGCATGTGTTAATTAAAAGTAGATTAAAATTGTGAACAGCAGTGTCATTCCGCAACCTTCGACCAAATAAATTGAAAAAATGAAGGAATATCTGGAACACGCGCGGACTAGACAAACTGTTTACGTTTGTTTGTAGTTACGTAGTTTAAAGAAATAAAAAGGTTTTATACAATGCACAGGCCTTTTTTTTTTTTTTTTTTTTTTTTTTTTTTTTTTTTTTTTTTTTTTTTTTTTTTTTTTTTTTTTTTTTTTTTTTTTTGTACACTTAAAATAAAAATATAAATAAATACGAATCTAATAATTCAAAATTATATTCCCATATATTTCAGTTAGGATTAACGATATTAACGATATTTATTTCGCGACTTTTCAAGGATGTGACCTTCCAATAATGATATCGTGTGTTGTTCATAGTTTGTACGAAAATACACACATACATGTACGCATGTATTTCCGTTAAATTTGAAAGTATAAAGTCTTGTTTTTAGTAAAGATATCGAGAAAGATCATTAACTGAGCTTTAAAAATTAAATATCTATTAGTTCTAAAGTGTCTTTAGAATTAATGAACGAATAATTTTATATATATATACTTTATACAAATATCGAAGCTTGTTTTATAAAAAGCAAAATTTCATTTTCAATAACTTACAACTAAATAGAGATAATTATCTCAGTGCCTCAATATTTTCATTATATCAATAAAGATCGAATTTAAATGTACTTTCGATATAATATTAATTTGAATATCGGTATACTTTTTAATTTGAACTACATCGTTTTAGGCTACAATTTACATAAATACACTTTTATTTTGATGTTTCAAGGTTGATGAGGGAATTTATTCGCGATTGATTTATTCGCAAACAACATTTCATTAAACGTGTCAGAGTCATTACCGCAGTAGACACATTGGCTTGCTCCTTTGAAAAAGCGTAAAGTTAATATAGGGCAAACCACTTCTATTTGCGGCGCATTGAAATTAGAGATAGAAATTAGCGTTCAACTAAGCTATAACTGAATGAAATGACGCATATTGATGTCGAATTATATCTAATATTATTTATCTTTTCCTCGCGATTAGTACGACTGAAAACACGCACATTTCCAATTCGTAGCGTTATTGCTCCGATAGATCAAAATTTAATTATATTTACGATTTATCATAAAACTCTAAATATATATACTGAAATGAAATTCCAAACTAAATTAACATTCTGTCTTTAAAGTTGATGAGGCAATTTCTGAACGTTATTTCTAATATCTACTTTAATATTTCTTTTACATACCTTGAGAGTTTATAAAGATTTTGCACTTTGATCCGGAAATCTTCCTTAAATATTCAGAACGGTAATCCAACTATATTTTTCTTTGTCTGAAAGAACTGCGTGATCGTCGGTGAGTCGTTCTCGTCGATCTGAAGAAGTACATCTTTCAAAATATGAACCCGAGGATGGGGGAAATAATTGTGTTTTATGTTTTGTGTATTTATGTTTTGCGAACGGGCAACTCGTGGCATCTTACTGTGAAGATAATAAGCGCGATCGCACGTCGTCGATACGCCG
>NW_020229784.1:0-17751 GCF_003227725.1 Camponotus floridanus | reverse complement strand
TTGATAATAAATCACCAAACAATAAGACCTTAATCCAAGGCCATCCCACCCAAATAAAATTCTAACCAAATTAGGCCTTATAATTATTAAAATCATAGAAAAAATAAATAACCTTAATAATAAAATAAAACGATTAATATTCTTATCGTTCTCCATATAAACTATTCTATACAATATAATTATTGAAGAAATTAATAAAACCACCCTAATAAATAAGCTTGTAACCCAATCTACTAACACTACTATCTCTATATTCAATGAATTTAAATTAAAAAATAACCACTCACACATAATCCTCAACTCTCAATAATATAAATACAATCCTTCTAAATAAAAAAAAATTCTCAATATTAACATAAAAAAACTATACACATATAAATTAATTATAACTTAAGATAAATCAATTTATATCTCTAATCCCACAAATTAATATTTTAAATTTTAAACTACTTAAATTATATTGCCCTTCCTATTATCACAGGCCCAATTTTTAATTTTAATTTTACTCCCTAAACATCCTAATAAAACATAATTAAATTAAATAATAATAAAATCAAAGGAATAAAATGAAAAATCAAAACTATAAAATCTTTTAAATAAATTACATATAATTTATTATTCTCTACATAAATTATCCCATGTTGAACATACGAATATAAATATAATGAATAAGCCCTACTAAAGAAACAAATAACCATCAAATAAATTATTAGTCTAACATCTCAAGCCACAATAACACTAATTATATAGACCTCCCTAATAAAATTTAAAGACAAGGGGAAAGAAAAATTTATAGCACAATAAATTATTCACCATAATCTCAAAGAAGGGTAAATATTTAACATCCCTTTATTAAAAAATATTAATCGCCTCAATGATCGTTCATAATATAAATTTACTATAAAAAACAAACCAGAAGAACATAAACCATGAGAAATTATTAAAATATATGATCTAACAAACCCCAATTTTATTAAAGTGAATAAAGCACATAATATAACATTTATATGAACAACCGAAGAATAAGCTACTAACCTTTTTATATCAATCTGAACTAACCTAACTAATCTAACATAAATTCTCCCAATAATTCCTACACTTATAAAAATATACCTATACTTAAAAGACCATGAATAAAAAATCTCAATAAATCGCAATAATCCATATCTCCCTAATTTTAACAAAACTGCAGCTAAAATTATTGACCCATACACCGGAGCCTCAACATGAGCCTTAGGCAACCATAAATGAAATATGAACACCGGTATTTTAATTAAAAAAGCTATAAACAAAACCAAATAATCAATAAACCTTAAACCTAAATAATCTATCTTTAATAACTCCATCTCAAATGTCTGCCTGACCTTGAATAACTTCATAATATACGCTAACAACGGCAAAGAAATAAATATTGTATATATTAACAAATAAAATGAAGCTCTTAATCGCTCAAAATTATATCCCCAATAAATAATTATAATAAATGTAGGAATTAAACTTAGCTCAAAAAATAAATAAAATACTAATAGATTTCCTACCCTAAATCTTAATACTAAAATTAAACTTATAGCCAAAAATACTACTAACTTTATCCCAACTTTTCTTTGCAACTGAATAACTATTATTATTAATCCTAAGATTCACACCCTCAATAAAATTAAATAAAAAGAATAAAAATCAAATTTTCACATAAATCTAACCCTAATTCAGATTAAGTCTTTAAATATAAATTTAAACAAAAAAATTAATCTCATTAAAAAATATAATCTATAATATAGTATAACCTTTTTACTGTAAATTACTATAAAATTTATAAACAAAAAAAAAAAAATAATTTTTATCATACTAACAATAATTAAACTTACTTAAAACGATTAAAGATTTTACCTCACATTCTATTATCAAATAACATTAAACTTATAATATTAATTTTAAATACTTAAATAAAATAATTCTACCTATAAATTTAAAATTTTCTAAAATTAAAAACATAATACAATTCATTCCCATGATACCGCACAATTAAAACTAACAAAGACAGCCCCAAAACCCTCTCACAAACTATAAAAATCAAATAATAAATTATAAATAACTCTAACATCATTATCCTATAAATTAAATATATAATTATAGAAATATTTAAAATCATTAATTCAAAAACTATCAAAACCACCAATATAAACTTATATATAAAAATTAAACTTATAAAAATAATCATACATATATATATATAAATTAACAAATCAATTATAATTACTTACTTATATAATATTATTTTTTTTTTCTTATATAGTTTAAATTCCAATAAAACTTTAATTTTGTAAATTAATAATATTTTTAAAAATTATAAGAATATTAATTATATAATTTAGCTTAATTAAATTTCATATAAATTTTTAACAAATTTCAATAAAATTTAATTAAAAAAATTCTACTCAAAAAATATTAAAAACCTTTGCACTAATCAGTATCATCATTATTTTAATAATTACACCTTATAGCCAACACCTGTTAATAACCTTTAATTTCCAAAATTAATATTCTCTTCCTTAAACTATTTTTTGCCTTAAATTAATATCATAAATTATTCTTCAATATACCCCCCACTTTATACAAATATATTAAAATACCCCCTACTTTTATTATGTACCACTCCTATAATTACTTATATATGAATAAATACTTAATCTTTAACATTAATTACCTAATATACCTAATATTTTTTTTTATAATACTTTTATTCTTACTAAATATAAATAATCACCCTATTATAATCATGATTATTATTCTAATTTACAGCTCACTAATTTGTTTAAATATATCATTATGAAAATCAAATTATATTCTATCAATTTTTTTATTTTTAATAATAATTAGAGGATTACTGATTATCTTCCTCTATTTCTCTAGGCTAATCTCTAATGAACAATTTAAATTAAACCCTAAATTAACTATAATTATACTATTCCTAATCAATATTGCATTCCTTACCCATATCATAAAATTTAATCAAATAAATCTACTCATTTATAAATACAAATTCCACGAAAATTATCCTATCTTTAACATTAACAAATTTACATTTAATAATATTCTTAATTTATATGAATATCCTTTATCCAACCTCACTAGACTCTCTATATTTTATCTCCTTTTTTCTCTATTTATTATTATCAAAATCTGTTCATCAAAATCTATCTCTCTGCGAAAAATTACCTAACTATTATAATTATTATAAACTACTAATAATTATAATCTTTTACCCCCCCCCCCGTCATTTTCTTCCATTCTATGCACTTCCACTCCATCACAATTCTATGAATAAAAAAAATATTAATCTAAAATCATTTTTCAATAAATCTTTAATTAAACTCCCCACTCCAATCAATATCTCTTACTGATGAAATTTTGGATCTATTCTTGGATTATTCCTAATAATTCAAATTATCAGAGGATTTTTCCTATCAATGCACTATTGCCCCAACACAACACACGCTTTTAACAGAATCATTCATATTACACAAAACATTAATTTAGGTTGACTAATTCATAATATCCACATTAACGGGGCCTCTATATTTTTTATCTGTATATATATTCACATTGGCCGAGGACTGTACTACTCTTCATTCAACTTAACCAATACATGAATAATTGGAGTATCAATTTATATCATTTCAATAGCTACAGCCTTTCTAGGCTATGTTCTCCCATGAGGGCAAATATCCTTCTGAGGCGCCACAGTTATTACCAATCTTATAACAACAATCCCTTACATTGGTACCTCCACAGTTCAATGAGTCTGAGGGGGATTTTCTATTAATAACGCAACCCTTAACCGATTTTACTCCCTACACTTTATCCTACCATTCTTAATCATACTTATAGTAATTATTCACCTATACTTTCTCCACCAAACAGGCTCATCTAACCCCTTAGGTCTAAATAGAAACCTATTTAAAATATCCTTCCACCCTTATTTTTCCCTTAAAGATATATTTGGATTTATAATTATCATATTAATTTTTATAATCATCAATCTTGAATATCCTTACATTTTTAGAGACCCGGATAACTTCTCCGCAGCCAACCCAATAATTACCCCGACCCACATCCAACCAGAATGATACTTTCTATTTGCCTACGGAATTCTCCGATCTATCCCCAATAAACTAGGAGGGGTAATAGCTCTTATACTTTCAATTAGTATCTTATATATTATACCCCTTTTTAAGCCCATATTAATATCATTAAATTCATACCCGATTAATCAAATCTCATACTGAATTTACATTAATACCTTTATTTTACTTACATGAGCCGGAGCTCAAGTTATTGAACCCCCATTTATTATCATTAGTCAAATTCTCTCATTTTTCTACTTTACTTATTTTCTTACATTTATATTTCTAATAAAAACTTGAGACTCAATCCTCTTTAACTATAAACTTTAATTAAATCCTCATTTCAACAAATAAAAATAAATAAGTTAATGAACTTGACAAAAGTTTATATTTTGAAAATATAACAAAGAAACCTAAATTTTCTATTAACTTTTATTCTTATATTAACCTCCCCGTCTTCTCTCTATACACACCTAACATTAAATTTATTATAATAAAATAGCTACCAATAAGTACTTAAACCCTAAAATAAAACACATATACATTAAAACTACAGGTAAAACAATCTTTCAACATAAATACATTAATTCATCATACCGCATCCGAGGCAATAGTCCTCGTATCATGATAATCAACAAACATATAAAATTTACTCATAATGCCATAAAATAAATATTAAAACTAACATTTATAAATATTAAAACTATAATTATACTAAAGAATAAGATCATCCCATATTCCCTCAGAAAAATTAATACAAATCCGCCCCTAAAATACTCCACATTAAATCCAGAGACTAGCTCTGATTCCCCTTCAATAAAATCTATGGGACTTCGATTTAATTCTGCCAAAATCCTAATAAAAAAAACTAAAAACAATGGATATAAATAAACAATATACCAAAGATAATATTGAAAATAAACAAAACTATTAAAAGAATAACTCTCCCTCAAAATTATTAAAATTAAAATAATAAGAATAAACCTCACCTCATACGACAACATTTGAGATACTGAACGAATAGACCCTATTATTGAATACATGGAATTTGCAGACCATCCCAAATATACTACCACATAACCTATCACAGATAAGAAAATAATTATTAATAATAATGAATAATTTAAAAAATAAATATTAGTAATAAACGGATACAAAACTCACATTATTATTATTATTATAAATATAACAATAGGAGTAATATAATATAAATTATAATTTGATTTAAAAACAAAGAAAACCTCTTTTGTAACTAACTTAATAGCATCACTAAACGGCTGAAAAATTCCCACTAACCCAACTTTATTGGGCCCTTTTCGACTCTGAATATATCCTAAAACCTTTCGCTCCAATAACGTTAAATAAGCCACTCCCATTAATACTATTAAAATCAATAAAACTAATCTCAAAAATCTTAACTTAAAATACATTAAATTATTAATAATTATTACCTATATATTTTTTAATAAACATCTATCAAACAATTAATAAACTTTATTATTTTATTATATCTACTTAAATTCTAAATTTAATACACTGAATCTGCCAAAGTAATTTATTCAAAGCATACTAATATAAATACACTCATAAATTAAATTTATTATTATTCATACCTTAAAAAAAATTTTTAAATAATAAGTCCTTTCGTACAAAATTATTATTATATAATTATAGATAGAATCCGATCTGGCTCACACCGATCTAAACTCAAATCATGTAAAATTTTAATAGTCGAACAGACTAAAATATTAAACTTCTCCGTTTAATTTTTATTTTAATTCAACATCGAGGTCGCAATCATTCTTATCAATAAGATCTTTTTAAAAATATTACGCTGTTATCCCTGAGGTAATTACTTCTTTCATAGAATTATTCAATCCTAATCGTTTATCTAAATTTAAATCATAAATTAATGTTTTTTTTATTAAAGTTCATTAAATTTAACAATCCTCCCAACCAAATATAAACTCTAATTCTTGCAAGCTCTAAAATCAAAATCTATATAAAATTCTACAGGGTCTTCTCGTCCCACAATTACATTTTAGCATTCTTACTAAAAATTTAAGTTTTTAAAATTTTATTAAAGACAGTTTAAATCTCATTCATTCCTTCATACCAGTTCCCAATTAAGAAACAATTGATTATGCTACCTTCGCACAGTCAATATACTGCGGCTATTTAATTAATTTATAATCATGGAGCAGAATTTATTTTACACAAAACTCATAAAACTATGTTTTTATTAAACAGATAAACTTAAATTTAAATCAATTTTTTAAACCATCAATTTAAACAATTTTGCCTAATTCCTTTAATAAATTTTAAATAATATATTTAAAATTTTATTTATTTTTTTTTTCGATAATACTAATTTAATCATTTTTACTTTAAAAATTTAATTATTTTAAATATTTTTCTATTTCATTAAATTTTAAAATTTTACATAAATTTTAAATAATAAAAATAATAAAAATTTTATAAATTATTAAATTATTTACAATAAATTCAAATTTTATGAATATATTTATTATATGTATATATATATATAAAAATATTAATTATTTTTTTTTTAATTTAAATTTATAGTTTATCCCATAAATTTTTGATATATATTATAATTTTTAACTTTATATTAATTAATTTTTATTATTATTTTTTAAAATATTTTCATATTTTTAAATAATTTTAAAATAAAATTATAATTATTATATATTATATTATATTATTTATTATAATTACCAATAAATAAAATAAAATATCTATAAAATATATTTCTATATTCCACTAAATAGTAAATATATATATATATATATATTAAAATTAAATTTAATCAAAAAAAACTAGATATCAAAAAACTTGACTAAAATATCTTCTCTAAATAATCATTTAAAATAATATTATCACATTAACTTTCATAATCACTTAACTCTTTTTTTTTCGAGATTATTAAGAATTACTAATTTTTATTTAATTAACCCTGATACTAAAGGTACAACAATTAAAATTTACTTTTTTAAATCTTACAAATATTAAAATTATTTCTCATTTACATTACTTTTTTTATAATCTAAAATAATTATTTCAAATTAATTACTATAACTTATAAAATCAATTTATTATAACTTTAATCACACAATATACAATTATACAAAAAAAAATTAATTAATTAACCAATAAAAAAAATTTTAATATCAATTTTATTTAATCAATAATATTAATCTATTCAATGTAAACGAATTATTTTTCCTTAAACTAAAATTTTTATTATATCTAAGAACACTTTCCAGTACACTTACTTTGTTACGACTTTTCTCATATATTGAAAATGACGGGCAATTTGTACATACTTAAACTATTAATTCAACCTATAAATTTATATAAATTTACTTTTAAATCCATTTTCATCTATAAAATTAAATTATTAAAATTCAATTATTCAATTAATTGTAACTCATTAATATCTTAATTATTCTACATTTTGATTTGAATTATAATTTTTATTAAATTTTTCAATTAATACCTTTTAATATAATTTTACAACAACAATACATAAAATTTTTTAAACTAAGTTCCTCCATTCGTGGATTATCAATTTAATAAACAAGTTCCTCTAAATATTAAATACCGCCAAATTTTTTATTTTTAATGCTTAACATTTAATAATTTAATTAACTTTCAATTTAATAAAAATAATAGGGTATCTAATCCTACTTTATCACTAAATTTTTTTAAATTAATTAAGCAAATACATTCACTTATTACTTCTCAAATTTATACCCATATTTCACCATAAGTACATAATCTTAAAAATAATATTTTATATATTATTATAAAAAATATTATTTAAATTTTTTTTTATTTTTTCATTCTTTATTTCTTATTAAATAATTTTTAAACCAAAAATTATTTTCTAATCAAATAAAAAATTATAATATATTTTTATATATATATATATATATATATTTTATAATTAACAAAATTTATTTTTTATCATTAGTTTAACCGCAATTGCTGGCACTAATTTTTATTAATAAATCTACCAATAAATTTCTATTATTAATTTTCATTAATTTAAATTATTTTAAATATTAATTATCTTATAAAATTATTATAAATAAATTATTTAAATTTATTTATTTTAAAAAAAATTCAAAAAATTATTTATATTTAAATTACTTAAATAAATCTCAATAAAAAAATTAATTATTCATTTAGATTCTCTTTTATATATTTTTTATTTACCATTTATATCTTTTTCTCTCCCTTATTATTCTCTTTTATATATTTTTTATTTACCATTTATATCTTTTTCTCTCCCTTATTATTCTCTTTTATATATTTTTTATTTACCATTTATATCTTTTTCTCTCCCTTATTATTCTCTTTTATATATTTTTTATTTACCATTTATATCTTTTTCTCTCCCTTATTATTCTCTTTTATATATTTTTTATTTACCATTTATATCTTTTTCTCTCCCTTATTATTCTCTTTTATATATTTTTTATTTACCATTTATATCTTTTTCTCTCCCTTATTATTCTCTTTTATATATTTTTTATTTAAATTAATTAATTAATTTAATATTAATAATTTTAATCATTAATGTATATATATATATATATATATATATATATATATATATATATATATATATATATATATGTATATATATATATATAAATATCTATATATAAATTATTAATTAATTAATTAAATCAATAATGATTATTAATTATTAAATAATATATTTTAAAAGTTTAATTAATTATTTTAATTTATTTATGTTTTTATTAATATATATTTTCCTCTATTTTTTATTTAAATAATAATTAATTTTATTTTTAAAATTTAATAAGTATTAAATAATTAATAATATATAATAACTGTTATATTTATTATTAAAGATTAATATTTAATTATTAATAATTTTATGATATATATTACATTAAAGTATATTAAATAATAATATTTTAATTTATCTAATGATAAATTTAATTAATTTTGTTTTTTTACCCAAATATTTTCCTATTTACATATTTTACTTTTTAAAACACCCTATTTTAACTTTTATTACATTTTATCTCCATACTCTACCCATTTCTCCCTATCCTTAAATTATTCATAAACAACCTCAAAATCATAACTTCCTACTTTATTAAAATACATAAATAACTATACTTCTCTCACCCAATACTCTCCCCCCCTCTTCTCCTATAAAAAAATAACTATGGACTTATTATGTTGTTTTTACTAATAATTATTTTATAAATTATTCATTTTTCTCAATGATATGCCTGAACTAAAAGGATTATTTTGATAGAATAAATTATACATTTTACTAATGTTTTCATTACACCCTCTACTAAACAAATCTATAGCTTTAATAAATAAATAAGTAAGCTAATTTTAAGCTCTTAGGTTCATACCCTAAAAATAGATTATAATTAAAAATCATCTCTTATTTATCCTCTATAATTACATATTTATATATCTATATATTTATATATTTATATATTTATATATTTATATATTTATATATTTATATATTTATATATTTATATATTTATATATTTATATATTTATATATTTATATATTTATATATTTATATATTTATATATTTATATATTTATATATTTATATATTTATATATTTATATATTTATATATTTATATTTATATATTTATATATTTATATATTTATATATTTATATATTTATATATTTATATATTTATATATTTATATATTTATATATTTATAAATAAATATAAATAAATATAAATAAATATAAATAAATATAAATAAATATAAATAAATATAAATAAATATAAATTATTATCTTTAACTTATCTTAAAATTTTTCTTTTATATATCTAATAGACCCAATCTATTCCTTTAAAATTCAAAAATTTACATGCTTAACTACATTAAAATATAAAATTATTCAAATAAACATAATTGTTATTTTTAATAAAAATTTTTTAATTATTAATTTTAATTTATCTATCATATATATATATATATATATATATATATATATATATATATATATATATATATATATATATATTACAATTTTACATATAATTTTTTTAATTATTTTTTAGTAAAAAATTTTTTTATTTTTTTTAATATATTTTCTAAATTTTTTATCATCCTTAATATATTTTTATTTTCAGTATCATCTTTATTTTTAAATGATTTTTTTATCATTTGATTATTCATAGAAATTAATAATTTTATATTTATTAGATTAATGTGTCTAAAAATTTTCAATAAAAAAATTATTTTTTTTTTTTTTATCATTCAAACAATAGCATCTTTCCTTATCATCTTTTCCGTACTTTACAGATCCCTATTCTTTTCACAATTTAATCTCCCTATACTAATCCTAACCTTAGGCCTATCCATTAAATTAGGAATCCCCCCCTTCCACCTTTGAATAATCTCAACCTCTATTTTTCTTGATTGAACCCTCCTATTTTTCTTCCTATCAATTCAAAAGATTATTCCTATATACATTCTATCACTCATTGAAATTAAATTGCCTATTTTATACTTTCTTATTTTATCTTCTTCTTACACCTCTACCTTTAAAATATTAATAAATTTAAATTTTAAAATTATTATAACCTACTCATCAATCAATCAAACAAGATGGATATTACTTCTTGTCATATTTAAAAATTATCTTTGACTATTTTACTTTATTACCTACTCTATTATTATCCTATCAATCAACTTAATGTTCCAATTTTTAAAAATATCATTTAACTTTTTCTATAATATTCAATCTTTTAACTTTCAATTATTATTTATATTCCTATTTTTCAATATAGCAAGTCTGCCTCCATTATCTTTCTTTTTTTTAAAATGATTAAGAGTATTCATACTTATCTTTAACTCCTCTAATTTATTATTTTTAATCATCATTATACTAATCAATTCCTTTATCTCAATCTATATTTATATCAATATAATAACTCTATTAATATTTTTTTATTCTACAAAATCCAAATTATTATTCATAACAAATAATGATTTAAAAAACCTTTACTTTTTTATTTTTCTTAATTTATTTATATCTTTAATTATACTAATGATCTAATTAAATAAGATTTTAAGTTAATTATTCTAAACTTTAAACCTTCAAAGTTTAAAATATAAATTTCTTTAGATTTATAAATCTTACCCCATCAAATACAATTTAATCCTTAATCATGTTTTAATCTTAAAATATCTTTAAACTTGCAATTTAATATTTTTACTTAAACTATAAAACTCCCCATCATTTCTAACCAATCTCATAAAATTGATAATTAAAATTAGTATTAGAAAACTTAATTTTCATAAATAAATTTACAATCTATTACCTCAATCAGACATAATACTACTCACATATACATACATACATATATATATATATATATGTATATTCCTAATAAACATCACTAATAATTTAATTTTATATCTCACAGTCAACAAACTATAAACACTTACATTATTTATATACTTATCAAATTATATATTTATTAAATCAACCAATAACTTTGCTTTACTTATACCCCCTCTCACATATGAATAAATGATTATACTCAACTAACCACAAAGACATTGGAATGCTATACTTTATTTTCGCAATTTGATCAGGTTTAATTGGATCATCCATAAGAATGATTATTCGATTAGAACTAGGCTCTCCTAAATCCTTAATCTTAAACGATCAAACCTTTAACTCAATCGTAACAAGTCATGCCTTTATTATAATTTTTTTTATAGTTATGCCTTTCATAATCGGAGGGTTTGGAAACTTTTTAATCCCACTAATAATTGGATCCCCCGATATGGCTTACCCTCGTCTTAATAATATAAGATTTTGACTACTACCCCCATCAATTTCCTTACTAATCTTAAGTAATTTTATTAACGAAGGATCAGGTACAGGTTGAACTGTTTACCCGCCTTTAGCGTCTAACTCCTTTCACAGCGGACCCTCCATCGACCTAACTATTTTTTCTCTCCATATCGCTGGAATATCTTCTATTTTAGGGGCTATTAATTTCATCTCAACAATCTTAAATATACATAACCCTAATATTTCTTTAGACAAAATTCCCCTTTTAGTTTGATCTATCCTTATCACAGCAATTCTCCTTCTTCTATCTCTCCCTGTTCTTGCCGGAGCTATTACCATATTACTAACCGACCGAAACTTAAATACTTCATTTTTTGACCCATCGGGAGGAGGTGACCCTATCTTATATCAACACTTATTTTGATTCTTTGGGCACCCAGAAGTATACATTCTAATCCTTCCAGGATTTGGATTAATCTCACACATCATCATAAATGAAAGAGGAAAAAAAGAAACATTCGGAGCTTTAGGAATAATTTACGCTATTATTACCATTGGATTTCTAGGATTCATTGTATGAGCCCATCATATATTTACTATTGGTTTAGATATTGACACTCGAGCCTATTTTACCTCAGCAACCATAATTATTGCTATTCCCACAGGAATTAAGATTTTTAGATGAATCACAACTCTTCATGGATCTAAAATTACTTACAACTCATCACTTTGATGAGCTATAGGATTTATCTTCCTATTTACAATTGGAGGACTTACAGGAGTAATTCTATCAAATTCCTCTATTGATATCATCCTCCATGATACTTACTATGTTGTAGCCCATTTTCATTACGTTCTATCCATGGGGGCAGTATTCGCCATTATTGCAAGTTTTATCCATTGATTCCCCTTGATTACTGGATTTTCCTTAAATAATTTTCTTCTTAACATTCAATTCATAAGAATATTTATTGGAGTTAATTTAACATTCTTCCCCCAACATTTTTTAGGACTCAGAGGAATACCTCGACGATATTCTGACTATCCAGACAATTTCCTCTCATGAAATATTATTTCTTCAATTGGTTCCATAATCTCTATTATTAGTCTAATCTTACTTATATTTTTAATCTGAGAGGCCCTATCCTCTAAGCGATTAATTATCAATATATTCTATCTAAATTCTTCTTTAGAATGATTAAGATCCCACCCCCCTTTAAACCATAGATATAATGAAATCCCAACAATCTAACTTATTACCTTACAATACTAAACACTCTCTTTTTAGTAAAAAATCTTAGCTTCAACTATTACATATATTAGCACAATTCTTCAAAATATTATTAAAAACACATCAAAATTTAATATGGCAGAAAAGTGCAATAGTCTTAAACACTATAAATAAAGAAATTAATTAACTTCTTTTATTAAAAATTAATACTTGATTAATTTCTTTACAAAATGCTAACACACCCTCCTCCGAACTTATAATCTTTTTCCATGATTTTACCATAATTATTTTAATCTTTATTGTATCTATAATCTTATATACCCTAATCCTACTAATATTTAATAAAATAACTAACCGATTCCTTCTTCAAGGACATTTAATAGAAATAATTTGAACTATTTCGCCTATGATCATCTTAATATTCATTGCTATTCCCTCATTAAAAATTTTATACATTACAGAAGAAAATCACCTTAATAAAATAACAATCAAATGCATCGGTCACCAATGATATTGAAGATACGAACTTTCTGATTTTATCGACATTGAATTTGATTCCTATATAATTCCCTCCGATAACTTAAAATTAAATGAATTTCGACTATTAGAAACTGATAATCGATGCGTTCTACCTTTCAACTTCCCTATCCGAATTCTTACTACCTCAATTGACGTAATCCATTCTTGAACTGTTCCCTCTCTAGGAATTAAAATAGATTCAACGCCAGGACGTTTAAATCAATCCATACTATTCATAAATCGACCAGGATTATTTTTTGGTCAATGTTCAGAAATCTGTGGTATAAACCACTCTTTTATACCAATTTGTATTGAATCCACTAATTTCTATAATTTTAAAAATTGATTATTTAACATAAAAGAAAATTAAAATTATCATATTCCTCTCTAACTCCTATAACTTACCTAATTACTACTAATTCTAAAACCCCCATTTATTTTTTTTTCATCTCACAACATTAAATGACTGATTATAAGTTTTGATCTTTTAAATCAAATATAATAGAATTCTTCACTCTATTTTTAATGATCCCCCCCCCCCCCCTCTCCTCTCCTATTTATTTCCTTCTTAAAGCACTCTATAAAGAATTAGTTTTAAAGAAAACATTAAATTGTCAATTTAATAATATTTTTGAAAGCCCAAAAATATTCTTTTATTCCTCATATAATACCTATATTGTGATTAATAATTTTTTGTTCTTCATTTCTTTTCTTATTAATTCTATCAACTTTGATTTATTTCTTCTATCTACCAATTATTAAAAAAATTGAACCCACTAAATTTATAAAATTAAATAAATGAAATTGAACATGATAATAATAAACCTATTCTCAATCTTTGATCCATCCACAAGAATAAAATTATCGATAAATTGAATTAGTATAAGACTAGTCATTCTAATTTTTCCATTTCAATACTGACTGATCCCCTCCCGATTTATTATAGCATGAAATATTATCTTTAAATTCTTAATTAAAGAATTTAAAATTATCTTAAAACACTCTTTACCTAACCTCATTATTTTTATTAGACTCTTCACATTTATCCTTACTAACAACTCCATAGGATTATTTCCATATATTTTTACAGCATCCAGACACTTAAGGTTCTCTTTATCCCTATCTTTATCTCTATGAATCTCAATAATTATTTTTAATATTTTATTCTTTTTTAACGACTTCTTTTCACACTTAACCCCTCAAGGAACACCATTTATCTTAATACCTTTTATAGTATTAATTGAATCAATTAGACTAATTATCCGACCAATTACCCTATCTATTCGACTAACAGCAAACATAATTGCCGGGCACTTACTTTTAACCTTACTAGGATCATCTGGCCTATTAATCAACAATTTTTTCGTATTAACTTTTATACTAATCATTCAAGTTTTATTATATATTTTAGAAATTTCAGTTAGATTTATTCAAGCATATGTATTTTCCATTCTGTCAACACTATATTGTAGAGAAATTTAATAAATATCACCCCTAATTTATCTTAATTAATAAAAAAATTTCACAAACACAAATATTTACACTCCCCCTCTCTTTCCCCCTATCTCTTTACAAATTTACACCCAAAATATTTACCCGCCCTTACTTATTTATTCAATTTCCCTAAAAATATGAAAAAAATCCCCAATCAAAATCATATATTTCACTTAGTTACAAACAGACCATGACCTTTTATCATCTCACTAAGATTATTTAATAATCTAATTTCAATAATCATATGATTCCATAAAATAAACTACTTAATTATAATCTCTCTGCCCTGCACAATCTTATGTATATTTCAATGATGACGAGATATTATCCGCGAATCTACCTACCAAGGAACCCACACTCACTCAGTTTATTTAGGCCTACGAATAGGAATAATTTTATTTATTATTTCTGAAATTTTTTTTTTTATCTCATTTTTCTGAGCTTACTTCCACTCATCCTTAGCCCCTTCCATAGAAATTGGACAATTATGACCTCCCTTAGGAATCAAACCATTTAACCCCTTCGACATCCCCCTACTCAATACTATTATTTTAATTTCATCAGGCATGACTATTACATGAACCCACCATGCAATTTTAAACAAAAACTTCTCTGAGAGAACTAAAAGATTATTATTAACCATTGGCCTAGGAATTTACTTCTCCTCCCTTCAATTAATTGAATACAAAGAATCACCTTTTACTATCTCCGACTCTATCTACGGATCATCCTTCTTTGTTGCAACTGGATTCCACGGAATTCATGTTATTATTGGAACAACTTTCTTAATAATCTCCCTACTCCGACTACTTAACCTACACTTTAGAAGAACTCACCACTTTGGATTTGAGGCCGCCGCCTGATACTGACATTTTGTTGATATTGTATGACTATTCCTTTATATCTCAATTTATTGATGAAGATATTAAACTAAATTAAAAATTTATATAGTATAATAAATTACATTTAACTTCCAATTAAAAAATTTAATTTAATTAATTTTAATATAAATAATTTTTATAATAATTATAATAATAATAATATTTCTTCTTATTGCTTCATCTCTAATAACTTTAAATGTTTTTATCTCTATTAAACTAAAAAAAAACCGTGAAAAAATATCTCCCTTCGAATGCGGATTCGACCCTATCTCTAAATCTCGGATACCATTCAGAATTCAATTCTTCCTAATTAGCCTAATTTTTTTAATCTTTGACGTTGAAATTACCATTTTAATGCCACTCGCCTTCCTAACCCTATCATTTAACAGCCTATACATATATCTTTCATTCCTATTTTTAATAATTCTAATCTCCGGTCTAATTATTGAATATTTAGAAAAATCTATCGACTGAAAAATTTAAAATTTCACACCTAAAATATAATATATTAATATGGGATTTTAGTTAATCAAATAACATTTAAATTGCTCTTAAAAATTATATATGTATATTATATATAAATCTTTTTTTTATAGTATAAATATTATTACATTTAATTTCGACTTAAAAAATGACTTAAAATCTAAAAATAACTTTAGTTGAAACCAAAACATAGAGGTAAATTGTTGTTAACAATTTCAATGAAATAAATCTCCGACTAATTTTAATCAATCAACACATAATACCCCTTTATCGATCCCATAGAGATAACCTATTTTGAACTTCTAATTCAAACCTTTTTGATTATTAAAATCATTTTATCTCATAAATATTAATAATTTAATTTATATAGTTTACCCCAAAACATTATACTTTCATTATAAAAACAATATCTTTATATTTATAAATTCTTTAAGCCTATTCCCCAATTCACTCCTATCTAAAAAAAAATAATTTTTCTTAATATCTTCAATATTAAACTTTAAACCTATAAGCTACTTAGATAATTACTTTAAAAAAAAATAAATAATGTCAACACTCTAACCCTAATGATAAATATAAATATATATATTCTAAAATAATTTTTATTTACTCTAAAATTTTCTATAACTTTCAAAACCAAGTCCTTCTCAATAAACTCAACCCATTCCATGTCTATCTTAGCTCCTTTTACTCCTAATTCAACAAAAGGTTTATAGATTCAAGAATATGTAAAATTTAATATTCATATCGACCTAAAATAAAATGTTAAAATATAAATCTGAATCAAATTCTTCATGTAAATTACTCTTATCAACAAAATTCCTATAATTATAGCTCCTAAAGTAATTAACTTAACTCTCAAATGAATAAAAATAAAATAACTATCAAAAAAACAAACTCAAAAAAATATAGACCCACCAAAAATCCTTATCAGCAATAAAATAATTATTGATATATTTATTAAAGTTCTCTCCCCAATTCTGTATAATCTAACCCATTTGAACTCCCTAAAAAAAACATAATAAATCAATCGTAAGGAATAAGAAACAGTTAACATAACTGACATAATAATGAATCCTAAGACAAATAAATTTAACTTTACTATATAAATTATCTCTATAATTAAGTCCTTTGAATAAAATCCTGCCAAAAAAGGAAAACCT
>NW_020229783.1:0-17941 GCF_003227725.1 Camponotus floridanus | reverse complement strand
TAGATAGATTATTTTTTGAATTATACATTTGTGACCTTCTTTTTTTTAAGATTTTAGGTTATGCGCCATGAGAGAATTCTTCAAACGGCTCCTTCACTAAATTCAAGTGACATTTAAATTCTGAATCGACACTATTGAATTTTAGATAAGACGGTACAATGGTAAGACAGTACAATAGTAGAGCAGTACAATGTACGTCTCAGAGAACGGAACATTACGACAAATATAAATCAATGCCGGTGACTGCATACTAAGCATCGACGCATTCACCTTAATGAGCCAGCGATGTACAATTGAGAGAATTCGTCCAAGTCCATGAAATCGGCACATCCGGCGCCAACGCGCGACCCTTTTTTCACGTAGGCGTACGTGACGATACATTTTGAGTGCTCCACCTCTCTTTCCCTTTGTCCCTTTCTCCTCGACCGTTCCTCCTGCGGCACCTTTTGTGTACATTGCCGATTGTTATTTCCTGTCTTCGCGACCGAAAAGCGCACTCGCGCGGATGTGGAACGCGCAGTGTTCCGTGGCGCGTGATATCGGACGCCGGTAGATCAAAGCGTCGTGGGAGTCCGTCGCGACCGACGCGACGTTTTACAGGAACGACAGCGTGTTATAGGCAAGCGTCTGCACACACTCCACTATAACCACTCGCACTGTCGCGTCTCGTGGGAGCCTGTAGAACGCGCTGGTAAGTGAAAAGTCTAACAGACCCTGGACACGATTCACGGTGTCAACCATTTCCCCCCTTTTCCTCAGCCCATCCCGATGGAACGTATTGTTCGGAGTTTCCCTTTGTGCGGTGGCACGCCTCGAAGAGCCTTGCCCTGAGGGGAAGAAAGGAAACTGGCAAATTGCGACGCGATGGCACGCAGTGAACGATTAAGAAACTCGTCGAACCAGAGGTTTAGAGACGCTTTGCTATAGGCTTTTCGACTGAAAATAATAGACAGTTTTTTACGAGTATTTTTATGCACAGTTACATCTGCGCTACCTGTTCTATCTGTTTATAGCTCTGCCCAAAAAACTATGCGATGTACTTATAAAGAAGTAGGAAATTTCAGTATTGAAATTATTACTTCATTAATTACATACTTTTATCAATTTTTCGTTCGTTGATTTGTTTTACAAAAATAATTAAAATAAATTTGAAAAATAAATTTTCCTGAAAAAATATTCTTTGTATTTTCATATCTGATAAAATCTAGTGATATGTTATACCTTTGTTGTATCGATATTGTTATATAAATAAAATCTCTCATTAATTTCTGTTACGTAATTGAGCTATTAATTTAGATTATTGTATTTCACATTCGCGTATATTTTATATGGTTTTATGGCGATGTCCGTTAATTAGATATAACTTTAGATATCATAAATCCAGATTATCTAACATAATACGATAAAACATCTTTTGATATACGTATTAATTATTGACTTTCACATTTATTATTGTAGAATTATGAAAATATTTTTAATGTAAGCATATATTTTTATATGCAATATAGTTGTATATCTTTCATTCTCGCAGTTGTTTGCAAATAATATTCTACTTAAAAATTGAAAAAATCTAAATTGTTCCTGAGATACATGTTAAAATCTTTAAAAAGAATAGAGTAGGATTTTTTAAAGAAAACAATCAAAGAGAAAAAAAGGGAATATTTATTAATTAGATATCAAAAGATAAACGCTTTACAAAAATGTAAAACGCACTGTGTAATAAAGTATTTCTATTTTTAAAATTTTGAAAAATGGAAATTAATATCTAAAAGCGCGATGTAATTCCATATTAATCTAGAGATTATCAGTGATATATATAATTCGGCGTGTATTTATTTCTATCATATTTGCGCGTAACTTTGGTATCGAACGTTAATCTCGCCACCGACCGAGAATGCTCGCTCTTCTTACGTGAAAAATGGAATTTTTATGAAACTTAGCATCTATTATAACGCCAGGCAACACCATTTATCACTCGATATACAGCGCGATACGTATACCGTCATACATGACTAGGGTGGATCCGCCGACATCATGACGACAGTACATAGAACGCGGTACGTTACAATAACCGATAGCACATGTGAGTGTGCGCCTCATAATCCAAGGTAGATGGGTAGGTAGGTAATGGATAGGTATCCTTCTTGTTAATTAATTGCATCCATGAAGAGCGGGAGAGAGAGAGAAAGAGAGAAGAGAAGGAAGTTTCCCTCCAACGACAAGCACGTGCAACATGCCTGATAATAATTCGCGAATTACTGCCCGGGCGGTATCGCGGGGTGAGCGAGAAACGGGAGGTGAAAGTAGAGAGGCAGTAATTATAGTCGAGAGTAAGTAACGTTTCCAACTCGAGTTGCAACCCCATGCCGGAATCCAATTTACAAAGATTTGATTTAATTCAGAGTGTTGGAAATCGGATAGAACTTTATAAGATTTTAAGCGCGTCAACCAAAATAGCGTTTTTCTCACTTCGAAATTTGCACAACGTACGCGAAAATAGCTTTTGTAATATATAGAAACAATTTTACAGTAACGTTAAATGGGAATTTGATTGATATTTTATTATTTTTGTAAAGCGTTTTATCTTTTGATCTAATTAATAAGTATTCCCTTTTTTTCTCTTTGATTGTTTTCTTTAAAAAATCCTACTCTATTCTTTTTAAAGATTAAATATATTTCTATTGTTCGCATTTTTAATATATTTCTAACATACGTAATAATTTTAAATAATAATTAATAATTTTTTGTAGTATAATACGATATTATTAATATAAAATATGTACGAGTTTGTTTTTCCCATAAAAGATAAGCAATCGAGAACGCATAATGCTTTCTCTCGTCACTATCTGCCATTTACAACTTGTGCTCGTGCGATGGACGTGCAACGAATGCAAATCAATAACGACTGTATGTCATCGTATCTGCAACAGCACGAGTTAAATATAGTTAGATGCAGGCGATTTAGGTTTACGATCATTTGCATGTTCCGCTAAATTAATTTGCAATTGTGTGCTCTCCAGGAATCGAAAACTATTCAATTATTTATTTGATTATTTAAACAATGGAGCAGCAATTTTAAATAAAAGAAACCACTTATAATTTTTTTAATAATTACTTATCTGTTAAAATGTTTGTTGCATATTTTAGAGCATTCGTATATTTTGGGGGAAAAATTCTCTTTTTTTTTTAAACAAACATAAATTGAATAGATACCTATATCTATTATATGCGAGCTCGATAAGGAAAAGAACATTTATTCTAGGAAATAATATGTGTGCTTCAAACTACGCATTTGCGTGGGAGGTAGGAGAAGCGCATATTTTACCGGTACAATCCAGGCGAACGACGTACAGTCGTGTTCGACCCGAATGCGACCCATTATTACCCGCGAATATAGAGGCGTCCGCCATAAGCTTGGGACAGGCAGACTACGCTCGCAGGGCACTGTGATAGGACTCTCTCTCGACCAGGTCATGCTAATGAACTTGGCCTGCCATTATCTGAACTGCAGCTAGTGTGTGCCGCTTCATTCAACCCTCTGTCGAACTAGGAATAACTAGCTCTATCTCTTCCTTCCTCTTCCGGCTCTATCGGCCTCTTTAATAATGTAATGCTGATTGTTCGATCGTGTTTTTATCTAACAATTTAGCCTTTTAAATCGCGTGCGAAACTGTAATTTGATAATTTTCAATCATTTCAATTTTTCTTAATAAAAACAATCGAGCTAACAAATTTTAGAAATTGATCGATAATATATTGATAATCGTTTATTATTATATATATATACCTGCCAATCACGAGCACAAAATAAGAAAACAATGAATAAATTTGTAATTTTTCAAGTATAGATATGTTACGCTTTTTAAATTTATTCATGTGCTTTTTATAGAAAGGTTAAACTACGTAACGTTGAACGATCAAGATTCGCTTCACAAAAAAGTTGTGCATTTTGTAAAAAAAGAGTGATTTTATAAAAAGTTTGCAACGTATATACCTTCTCTTCTTTTATAACTGTTTCATTTAGACATTAACTACGATGTGGCAGACATTGGGACATTTGAGAGAAGTGGAATAAGTCTGACATTTTGCAATTTTAATGAATTTCAGAGAATTATATTATAAGAATTGTACTTTGCTCTCTTTATGAAAGTATAAGAAATTATACAGTTGAAAATATTAAACTATCATTACGCGCGTCCTAAAACTTCCCGGATGCATATTTTAACCGCATACCGCGGGCATGAACTCATTTTCGCCGATTCTGGAGTAAATTTACGGAGATATGCGCTGTAAAAGTCAAGGAAGAAAAAAAAAACTGAAGACAAACTATGGTCTATCTATGCGCTCAATCGATCATCCGGACCCTTTCACAGGCGCAATTTTTCGCCGTCTCCTAATTACCCGTCGAACGATGCCGCTTTCGCATTCAATCTTTGACCCCGCTGAAGATGTACATCGCGCGGAATTTCCCCAGGTGAAATTTCCGAGTGGGGTATGGCGATCTAATTGAAGCTAATTGAAAATCGATCGATCGGATCTGCGGTATGCGGACTATCGCCGCGAGCCCGCTGCTATTACTGCCGCACTTCACCGAATAACGGATTATCGAAGTATGCAAATGCGAAGTGCACAATATTTTACGGCTGAATTATCAAGAATTAATAAACGCATCCGACGCGATTTTAGTCATTCCCTTTCTTTATAAAATTCGGTGTCCTTGTGAAGATAAACTGCCGCGATTTGTTCTCACACGTGTTGTATGAATATATAATCTTAAACAGTGAAAACTCGTCAATGTTTTTATTCATGATTTCTTAGTATCACTATTTATATGTCTCATCTTAATAATTATCTAATTATTAATTATTAATAATAATTATTAATTATTATTAATTATTATTAATTATTATTAATAATTTTCTAATTATTATTAATACTTATTAATAATTATTATTAATTATTAATAATATTTAATAATTAATAATTATTATAATTTATGAATGAGTCGAGTTTCGCCGAATTTAAGTAGTACAGCTCAACGTATGCACATTCATAGTGATTATTGCGCAAGTTATCGCAAAAGCTTGTTTTTAATTCGAGAAGAATTGACCGGAAACACGATAATTTCCGTCACAATCGCGATTTGCAATTCGGAGCTTCGTTAAATTCCGTGATTACGATATCCCAAATTTCTTTTCCTTTTGTTAGCTCATTTTCTTAGATCGTTTAACATTGCCCGCAAAATGGACAGTAGCGCGTAATCATTAGACCGAAGGCTGATATTGAGCTGTTGTCTAACGATTACACATCATTTAACTATAACGCATCATGGTTTGTATTATGGCAACTACGCATTTAAACAATCATTATTGATGACAGGTACGCTTGTGCGATGTCACTTAATTATCTGATTGTATTATTCATCTATATCAAGCGCAAGTTCAGTCGCTGTGTAATTATATCAATTGTCGGCTAGCTTAACGAGACATCAAGGGAGGAATATGAGCAATTAAATTTGCAGTCTACCTATATCTCGAATACATGCAATCTCCTCGATCAAATTATACATACCTTTAAATCTTTATTATCGAAATCATCGAGTAAATTCGCAAATTTTCATTTTAATTTGATTATAATTATATTTATTTTGTATTATTTTATTTTTCATCGTTTTCTTAATTTTAAAGCAAACAAAATTCAGAAATTCTAAATAACTGAACATATACACATATCTCAATCTATCGATTTTCTTGCTATTAGATATACCTTATATTCGCTCTATATTACTTTATTAAACTTATAGATAATTTTCGAGTTTGCTTACAATGTTAGTTTTTCCGCAAATTATCCAATGAATAAAATTATAAATTGAAGATTATAAATTAAATTTCCTGCCTCTCTCCTCCCCAAACAGTAATGCATTTTTCTAAACGCAAAAGGAAAATGGCTGTCAGGTGACGTTCAATATTCATGACACGGAACTTTAAAAATTAAAAAGGAGGAAATGAACACGTGTCTATTAGCATCGAGTAATGAATCTCTAGGAAGTAATTAAAGTTTCCGCAGAGAGAATTTCTCTCTCTAGTGTAGGAGGCAAGGCGAATCTCGGATGCAGCGCATTTTTCACCGTCGTCGCGCGTCGTCGTCTTCCTGCATTGCCCGTTTCCGGTTCTCTCTTTTGCATTTGCTGAAACGTAAACTTACACACCCCTCTTCTCGAGAAGAAAAAACTTCCGTATAAAAAAAAAAAGTATTTAGTTTGACGCGTGCGCTGTTAATTAAAATATCTTTGAAATGGTTACGACGGATATCTCGGGTGAAAAAATCGCATTTACGCTAATTTTAATAAATAACAATCATTAGCAAATGCAAAAAAAATATCACGCAATATTTTAATTTATCCCGTATTATATTTAATTTATCCTGTATTTAGTGAATACTAATGTATGCAGTTAGTTCTCCTAAAAAAGTGTATATTTCTATTAGTGACTATTCTTCATTGGCTACGTAAATCATGAAGCGAAACTTCTTGCAAACTATATTGTTTAAGTCTCCTGAAATGAATTAATAACGTGGCATTCAGAAGTGGAGTATATTTTTATTAATTACGCAGCATCAAGTAAGACTAATTGCGCACGAAATAAGCAATTTTTTATAAAATTGACATAATTCGCGTCTCAGTCGGTAGTTCTGCCAACAATCGGTAAATTCAGACTACGCTTTATATTAATTAGAGTGCAAATTGCATTAAGCCGTCGACACTGAGCGAAGCGAAAAATTGCTTCTGCTCAGAAATGAATTTAATCTACGGGTTGCGTCGCTCGTAATTTCACGCGGGTCGAAAGTTCTTTAAGATCCCAAGTCGAAACGAATCATCCTACCGCAAAAGTATTAAGCGTCTCGAAAACGCATCGAGTGAAGGGATGATCTTGCATGACGTTGTATTTTTTCCCCTTTTCTTTTTTTTTCTCTTTATCGATCCGTGTCGCGTCTCCAATGACGACAAGAATGTGAAAGCTCGAGGGATAATTGAGGCTTTAAAAAGGGATATGACTATGTTATATGACGCGGTACGTCATACGAGGAAGAGAGAATACTCGGATGGAAAGAACCGGAGAGGAGAGAAGGACGAGTAAGAGGACGGCAAAGTCCATATTACACAAGGCGGATAAGAGAACTCTTGGCGCGTGGTAAGGTGGATGGGTGGTTAAATAGAACGATAGAAAGGAGGGAGATGAAAAAGGGAGGCTCGACATTTAATCTAGGAGAGAGCATAGGATCGAAATACGTTTTGCTTTTATATTCTATCACGCTTGTCTTAGACCCAGTGGTCCAGAAAACTAGACAGCACAGACTCGCGAAAAGGAAGCAGTAGACGGACGGGAGAAGGAAAGACATGAGGAGGATATTCCTTTAACGGATTCGACGAAGTGCGATCTGTTCTCACGCGTCGTACAATTTCAGAGATCCCTAATAGATATCATGACAAGTGTCATCGACTGACGCAAAGCTTAAAGGAACAGAAAAGGGAAGAAATACTGATAGAGAACTGATTACGGGATATATATGTATATATAAATATATATGTGTATACCAGACACCACACACACACACACACACACACCACACACACCACACACACACACACACACACACACACACACACACACACACACACACACACACACACACACACACACACACACACACACACACACACACACACCACACACACACACACACACACACCACACACACACACACACACACACACACACACACACACACACACAACACACACACACACACACACACACACACACACACACACACACACACACACACACACACACAACACACACACACCACACACACACACACACACACACACCACACACACACACACACACACACACACACACACACACACACACACACACACACACACACACACACACACACACACACACACACACACACACACACACACACACACACACACACACACAACACACACACACACACACACACACACACACACACACACACACACACACACACACACACAACACACACACCACACACACACACACACCACACACACACCACACACACACACACACCACACACACACACACACACACACACACACACACACACCACACCACACACACACCACACACACACACACACACACACACACACACACACACACACACCACACACACACACACACACACACAACACACAACACACACACACACACACACACACACCACACACACACCACACACACACACACACACACACACACACACACACACACACACACACACACACACACACACACACACACACACACACACACACACACACACACACGTCATACTTGTCATTACTAAACTGTTTGAAATAAATTACAGCATTGAGGTTTTCATTGCAAAATGTTTCGACACATTCATGTTCTCCTCATTTCAAAATGTGAATGCTATGTCGAGAATTTAGTAACTGATATGTATTACATGCGGCGCAGAGCGTAGTATTCGCTTCAAATATCTCTGAAACTAATGGTTATTGAAAAATATTTTAGATGAAAGTTACTTTGTCTCCAGGGAAATATTTTGTAAAATTAACATATATTTTTTTAGCATAAAAATAAAGATTTAATAATTAGAGCAAATTAAATGTCTCTAATAATTGTAAAATTAGATATAACGTAACAACGACAAAATTAGTCGCATATCATAAATTCACTGTATTTTTCTTTTACATCGCGACGAATAAACCAGAAAATAATTTTTCAGTGATAAATATTTCGAGCTTTTGCTCGCATTAGAGCGTTGCGTATGATACGATCGTGCGAGCCGCTTTTTGAAAAGCCGATTTGTATACGCAGTATCATACACCGCAATATTGCACTAACATTGAAAAGGATAGAAATCCCAAACGATATGTTACGCAAAATTCTTTAAAACTCAAATACGTTACATAAATATAATGTCTATTTCACATGAGGTAATTTTAATATTTAATTAATTCGAGATGAAATCTAGAATTTAGAGCAAAGAGTGTAAATAGTTGGGGAAAAATGAGCGACAGAGAATGACATACCGACTTTTATAATTAAGAATATATGCAAATAAATTAAAAATATATTCATATTTTACGAATTGAAATAAATGATGAATACACAGAATTTTTTTCATTTATATATTATTGCATATTTTCTGCAAGTTATTCTATTTCTTATCACTCTTTCTAAGGAAAATATTGATGCCTAGTCGCGAACATTATTTCATGAATATTGAATTGAGGATGGTTATATTATATTTCGGAAGTATAGCTATCTGTTAAATTTTGCAGACAAGTTTAACTTACGCACATACGCTGTTGCTACATAAACCGGAGAAATATTTCACATTCGATATAATATACTACATGTTGCCGTTGCGCGCAATAAACGCGCATTATTCCCATTTCTCACGTAAAATGTGCTTACTTTACAGCACAATATGCTGTGGAACAAGGCTTATCCTCTCAGCTTATGTAACAATAACTTCTAGGATAAAACGCAGCTCAACGCGCTTATCGGGCAACAATATCTCTTCTTCAGAGCATAATTGCTTAGTTCACATTTTTTGAAGATTACAATTATCTCCTTGCTTTGTATTAATATATTTCTTAACTCTTACAATTTTTTGAAAAATTTGGAGTGCAATAGTGATGTGATTTACTGACATGATGTATTAAAAAATGAGATTTTCTACAAGAAACAGTCTTTTCCAACGTACTTTTTTACATCTCGGTGCGTTTGCACATCGCAATTTAGTCGTCGTTGCCAACAGCCACTGAGTTTTAATCTATAGCATCCATCTTTAACCCTTTACTTTCGAACGCACGAACCTGTAAATTTCGCTCGGTCGCTCCTCTGCGAGAAAGACCTCTTTTCTTGGAAAAGTACGCTGATATTTTAACGAGCACGCGGCTTCTTTAATACAGCTGTTGCTCTCACAAGAGTGCACTTATATTACATTTGCGGCATGTCTTTTTCCTTTCTACGATTATTAGGGAACATGTTATGTATATTTCTGGATTTTACATTATTAAATTCGTAAAACAGAATATCAACTTAAATATATTCAGGAGAAAAATATTTTATCTTATTTTTCACATTATTGCTAACATTTACAAGCTAAATTTATATTTGCGAAGAATCTGAATATTCTTATTTTATGTTCACATTTACAATTAGAGATTATTCGATGAATTTAATCGTCATTAATGTGTTATCTCATTATTTCGATATTAATTATAACGATCCTTCCAAAGCGATCTGACTAAAAGCTCTTATGGCATTTCAGTAATGCATTGTTCCTCATTCTCCCTCATTGTTCCTCTCTCTCTCTCTCTCTCTCTCTCTCTCTCTCTCTCTCTCTCTCTCTCTCTCTCTCCCTTCTCTCTCTCTGGCATGGCTTTTACAACTGATGCGATTCGAGGCTCCATGTAATCCGCGACCGTAAATCGGGATTAAACTTAGTGCCACTTCCGGTTAGACTATGATTGGGCTAGTAAAGTATAAAGTGTACTTCACACGTTCACTTTGAAACAGTTTCTTGAAGGATTCTGCCACTATCATGAATTGATATTTTGACATTCGAATATAGCTTTGTCATAATATTTTCAAAAACCATCATTATAACAAAACAGAATGTACAATGTATTTCTACACAAAATTCATATAAAATATATATATATCTCTCTCTGTAAATCATTCACGCGATTACAGATCGTTAATATTTATTAATGCTATTGCGCGGAATATTGTATTAGTTGCGATTGTTGTTACAATTTTGATCATAAACAATTTTCATGATTTCGAACATTATTTCAAGTTTAGTTACACATAGTTGATTAATTGGATAATCATTCTATTTATATAATCTCATATTTATTGCTATGCAGTTATTTCTAATTATGTATAATGTAATAAAATTTTATCTAACCCAAATATATTTGTTGTTTCGAATATTCATACAAAAGCCACATGTGTACATATTATATTTTACAGTATGTGACTACTGCAAATGGAACTGCAAAATGCGGTGAATACATCTGTTTTGATTTTTACGCTAAAAATCTCGTGTATGCTGTAGATAAAACATGAATTTTTACTTCCGCTTCACGTTGCTGACACTTTGTAGAATTATGCAAGATTGCGAAGTATGTATGCATATCCAAGTATCTCTTTTTTTTTTTTTTTTTTTTTAACAAACTTGGAATTGAAGATACGTAAATGTAATATTATTTTTATTAAGTGTAAGGAATTATTTATAATATTTCATAAATATATATTTCTTTTTAACTTTATATTTTTATGGTGAATTTATATTAAGATACAGAGCATTTTTGTTAGAAACTCTTTAAAAAATGTTTTAAAAATAAATTATTTCATAAAAAAAATTATAAAATAGATTTAATATTTTAGTTAAATGAAATTTTTATATTATCAATAATTATGTGTAAAAAATGTGCATACTATAAGGAAACATTTTAACATTAATAAGGTTATTAAAAAATGTTACATTATCAAGGCTTGTTATATGGTAATGAGCTTTATGATGTAAATTAACAAGGAATAAAGAATATAACATAATCGAAAAAAATTAAAAATGCATATTACGTCTGTACAATACAAATGTGCATAATCCAACCATATTAACGAAATTTAATTAATTGCCTTGTAATTAAGTTTATTCAACAGGAATGAAATATATATCTCTCTGAGACAGAACTTATAAAATAGAATCATAATCGATAATTGAAGTAATTGGACTATTCAGAAAAACATTATACAAATTACATTTTATGTAATAGAATGGTGATAAAATTATTCTAGGCAAAGTTTCTCATTGAAAAATCAACTTTAGTTTTATTATATAATATAATGTTTAAAAATTTTAACAGAAAAATACTTCTCCAGTGTACTGATTATATTGAGTATTACACTGAATTAACATGTCTATTTGTGATACGTTTGTCACGATGTTTCAATTCTTCAATCAACTATGAGACACATCCGGACTATCTAAAAGCTCGTCATCGCATCATAAAAATATCCCGCGTGTCGTCTATAGTCGTTCGATCATATTCGCGAGTTGTTTTATGAGCATCTATTGAAGCGTGTGGCAGCAAGAATGTGTTGCAACGTGCAATGGATACTATACTGAATGATACATCGACGTGAAAAAAGAAGAGTATAGAGAAGAAAATACGATTGAGTGAAATTTTTTCTTTCCTGGGATCATGATGAAAATGCGTCTAAATATGATATTATAGAGTGTGTATGTGTATTGCTTCTCTTTCATTCAATAAAAAATTTCTTTATTTAAAAAATCATCATCTGATAGGGATAAAAGTCTCTGATACATGGCGGTATAAAGATTTCCAAACATTATATATATAATATCATATTTTTTAAATCGTCTAGCTCTTGTACTCATTTTTATAAATTGAAATTTGTATAACGTTTTCTCTGATTTGGGAAATAAGTTCTGTTTTAACGATGATATTCGTCCAAGCGAGGATATCTTTTCTTTATTATATCCTGCAACAATTTTCGTTTCTTCGTTCTTTCCCTTGATCGATCCCTTTGACATGTCTCGCAACGGGGTCGAAACGGGAATTCTTGTATTTAATTTAGCGCGAGGCTTTTAATCAGACTTCGCTTCGACGTACACTCGGATACTCACTTGGAAACTGAGGGGCCAAACTTAAAAGGAGCTTTTTGAAGATTTAAGACATTCCCCCTCTTCTTCCTTCTCCTAACTCTCTTTTATTCTTTCTTGTTAGAAGAATGATGTCTCTGTCGGATAGCACCTCTAAATTTACTTTAGCTTACCCGTGTCTGTAGTATCTGAAAAGTATTACACGGGGATGAAAAGAGATACAGCTCGTGTACATAATTTAAATTAAATTTGAATAGAGTAATACAAATTACAGAACCAAGTTCCATCGATGCTTTTCTCTTAAATATTTAATTCGGATTAAAATTTCACGAATATTTATTGCGTTTAAATTCTGTAAATTATGTTTCTGAGAAAGTTTAAAAAAATTTCTTCTGTAAATACTTTATGTCAATAATTAATATTTATAGTCTTTTAACATATTATATTTTTGCAATTGATAAAATGTTCAATATCGAATTCATCAATATTTCGAATTAGATATTTAAAAGACAAGTACCTTTTTAATAATCACATGCACATTATTTAAATATAAATTTAAATTCAAAATTATATATATATTATATATTATACAATAGTACAATACTTCTAATAAAATTAGAAAAGAATAAGAAAATATGGAATATATTATATACGAGAAACATATGACTGAAATTCGTAAAGAAGAACTTCAAAAATAAATATACAAGTACTTATCTTATTTATCTAAGTTATATTCGTTTTAAATCGTGCAATCACTATACTGAAATGGATATGAGTGAAAAGTTTTCACCTTAACATAATAAAAATGCTTTTCACTTTGCACAGAAAACTTTCGGATTTTCAAGTCCACAGCGATCCACGAGAACTGAAAGTTTCCTCATCCGTACATTCATCGCTACGTGTAACCTATTCAAGCGCAAGTTCGTCGAATCTGGTCGGGAAATTGTAGAAACGCTGTAACTAACGCACCGCTAGTCGAATTTCACAACTAGTTTCTCTCGGTATCGCATAATGTTAGCGCAAATTTCCTAAAATTACAACCGTATTGTAACGCAATCATTGTAACAGCAATCACACTCGAAATTATTGTTTACATCAGAATTGAAAAAAAAAACACTTTAATTTTTCCGATAAGTTTAAAACAAAGGAAAATATCCTTAAAAAATCATACAAAATCATAAAGAAGATTTTTTAATATCAATAAAATATGTCATTAATAAAAGTACTATTTCTCGTACGATATCACAAATATCTCTTATGTAAGATAAATGCTAATGTTTCATACAACTAAGAATACTAATATAATAAATCAATTTATAAAAATAATAATAATTTTTTTTCTAAGAAATATGACAAATAATAATCGATATTTTTCATCCTTGCAAATTTCGCGCAAAGTTTTCGAGTATATTGAAATACAAGCCTTTTCTCTCGCAAGTATACGCAAACTTTGTGTGTCACATAATTTAAAATAATTTAAATATTTCAAATATATTGTATGCCACCTACGGTAGAGAGCATTTGAGTCCCGAATGTCTCCATTTTTCGCGTCGATCGGCAGCTTGTTGCTAGCAGGCAAGGTGTGCGCTTTGCATTTTGCGGGCATCCTCCTCGTGGCGTTCGCACGCGGTGCTGCATAAATTATGCGCGAGCACCGACACGAAGCGTAACGCTGTCCGTACGAAAAATTCGAAAATTTAATTTGCGTGCTAACCCGTGCACTTTAAATCAACGGTAAACCGACAGCGCCCGTACATCCCGAACGCTTATAGAGCGTACGCGCGGCAGATGTTTCAGTTAAATCAACTGCCTTCGAACGCCACGCCGCAGAAACTATCTGTTCCGGTTCAAAACAGCTGCGCTTAATTAAACGTATACAATGGGCGTATTGCGCAGGGTGGGTGAAACGTCTCGAAACAACACGCTTAATTGCATGCGTAGGCGTTTCGGTCTTAATGCCACCTATAATAACAAGGAGAAACACACGAGTTACACTTCACCTGAACAAGTTACAGCTTGCGTGATTTTATTAATTTGTATGCTTATTGTCTATCTTTTTTTCCGTCCTATTTTTTCTTAATTAGAATGCTATGAAAATGATAGAAAATAGTTTTTTAATCATCAGAGAGACACAAGAATATTTTTATCTACAAATAAAGCGCGTTTTTATACAGTAAAATAATTAAATGATTCTCATTAATTTAAGTATTAATTAAAATATAAGAGTATGATCAAGAATTTGTTTAACTATTCAAGAAGACATTTGTTTAAAAATAAACTTTGATGAATAATATAATTTAATATATAATTATTATTTTTCTTTTATTGGCTTTTTTTATTTTAAAATCATTTTTATAAGATTGTTTTAAATCTAAAATAAGATTAAATCGCTATGATATTCATTAAATGAGAGAAAAAACAAATCAAATATTACCTCAATTGTCGGATTAACTAATGACTAAGAATATGATAGTTAAAAGATATCTTATATGCACTACTATTCTCAAATGAATCAAATATTTGATCAAGAGATAATAAACACAATAGCGAAACAATTCGCATAGTTCACATATAACGTAAGGATGAGGAGAAGCAAATTGTTTCAGTTATCGGTAGTTTGCAGCACTCACATGGTCTAAAATATTCAAAGAGAAGTTGATGGACGATGCATTAATTAATTACGGACCGATTATCCAGACTGACGATGGTCAACATCCTATTTTCGCGACAATGTTCTACCTATGCTCTATAATCGTATTATATTTAATCCTCACCTCTTATACGTTTCTATCACATATTAATATATAAAACAGTTATATATTAAATGTATATAATAGATAAAAATATATAAAAAAATGTTATTTTCGGGAATATATTATTTCCTTAATTTAATACAATAGAAAAACAAAAAATCTCATTAATTTTACAATAAAAACAATTTTTAGAATTATTCATATTATGTATATTTTTAAAGAGATATATTTCGTTAAAAATGATATAAAAAAATCTAAATTTTTGATGCAAATTTTAAGATGTAATAATATTAGAAAAAAATAGATATTTTTATATATGGAGTTTCTCTAATAACGACTGTTTGATGACGCGAAGAAAATTTTTAAAAAGACATCATCGCTCGTTTATCATAGTCAGTTTTTCCTGTTATAACCGAACTCACTTGCATCTGACAGTTGATTCTTCCCTACGAGTTTTCAGACAAAATTTCAAAGTGGCGACGAGTAACTTTGAGAATGGCGCAAGTGGTGGACCGCATCCCTCGTAATTCGCGAAAGCGAAATCGCAGAAATTGCAGTGTGGATGGACGTGCGAGTGAAACAAAGACGAAACGAAACTTTGCGAGAGAGGCTTTGTTTTGTAATTCATTAAAAGTCCGTAACTCTCGAACGGCAACGACGATGATGTGGTAACCATCGAATGGCGGAGAATGAAATCCGGATGGAGGTATTGATTATCTAATTATCGTAATTGTTCGCGCGGTTGTTCGACGGTGAAATAGAAAATGGATCGTGTAAAACGATCGCGCCCGATATTCCGAGAGTGCTTCCAGAGGCATATTTGCGCCCAGTTAATTTTCCCGAAAGCTCGACTTCAATTGATCGACTCTGACGCAAAAGCCTATACTTCGCATTGCACAAATAATTTCTAGTTTGAGCATTACGTCTGAAAACGCTTGCAATATTAATTCATGAAACTGTTTAACGATTAATTATATGAATGGAATAGCTTACAAGTATTATGACTGCCAGTATTATATTTGATTGAATCACAATTAATCGGATTTTAAATAGAGAAGCTACATTTGCATTATTATATATATATTATATCGAAAATAAATTTCGATAAAAAACAATTTTTTCATATACAATTTTTTTTTATTCATTTAATGAAATATGGAGATATCTGTGATAATGAAATAAAGATACATATTATCGGATAAAATGTATAGAGAAATAAATATACATTTCAGTAATATACTATTATTATGAATTCATGTATTGTGGAATATTCAACAATTTTTGTATCAATCATTATCTTGAGAATTATTCTATTTAACATTTTGCAATATATATCTTTAAAAATGTTTCTTTTTTAATAAAAATTAATTAAACGTTAATTAGATGAAAGCTCTAATAAAATGGATTAAAAAATAATAAAACACAAATTTTAGTTGTCAATATTTTATTCATTTGTATCTTATTTCCGAATATTGATAATAAAATAACTTTTAAACTAAAGCAGTTCCATTTTTTTATATGTAATATGTACAAAAACATGATTAATAAAACAAAAAATACGTAGATGCATTTGTGCATAATCGATAATACTCGTTGCTTTGGAATAACCTATTCCGATTTCTATGTCACGCTCGATTTACTATATTTTGCTTTATGTACACATATATTTACGATCTATTTTCTTTGTACCAAGCAATAACTGTAGTGCCAAATACAATTCAATGCAACGGCCAAAAATGTAAAATGAGACAAGAATAGTTTCTGTATTTTTACGATTGTTGGAAATAAAATCGTATTTTACAAATCGAAATCTCCAAAAAATATTATATATCAATTCATAGTTTTACAATTGTTACAAACTTTTCAAGGATTAGTCTTAAAAGCGATCAAAGATAGAATTTAAAAACAAATAGAATAGTGTAAAGTTATATTTTAATAAATGGAAATAATTTTTAAAAAAATAAATCTTTTTGTACATTTTTATGTAATATTTTCTTTCAATTTTTTCAATTTTTATATAATATTTTCTTTCGCTTTAGCGTGTATAGATACAAAACGTATATCCACTGTCGGATATTTACAAATTTATAAATTTTATTAACAATTGTAATATAAACGCAAATTGATAATAGCTACGAGAGATTTGCCGCATATAAATATCAATTAAAAATATTTTATTTTGGTATAATTTCGTGTTAACCAATTATTTTTATTTATATTTTTTATTATGTGTGATCGCGTTCGATTTTATATTTGTAATTTAATTTTCTCTGAAATTTGCTATCTGAGAAATATAGAGGAAAGAAAAGACATGACAATTATAAACATAATTATTTCTATAGTAGGATTACGTACTTTGTAGTCTCTTAAAGAGGTTTAATCTTAAAGAGGTTTAAATCCGGCTTCGTCCACAAAGCTGGAACTATACTCATAAGTTTCAGAAAGTTCTCAACTGTATGCCAT
>NW_020229782.1:0-18213 GCF_003227725.1 Camponotus floridanus | reverse complement strand
AATTGGGATTGCGAGAAAAGTCCAACGCGAAAACGCGATGACGCGATGACACGAAAAAGCTAAACGCGAAAACGCGGTAACGCGGTAACGAGACGCCGCCGTCCCGACACGTTGACGGCACCGACGACGAAAAGTCGACGACACAATATATATATATATATATATATATATATATATATATACAATATATATATATATATATATATATATATATGTTTTTTTCTCTGAAAATAAATTTAATTTTTATATTCCCTAACATCCCTAACAGTCCTAGCAGTCCTAACACCCTAGCCGCCTTACTTGCTGGCTTACTCCAGCAAAAATTCGCGATAAGGTGCAATTTGGGGAGCCCCTAATCGGAAATTCGCGATAAAATACAAAAAAAATTTAATCGGCGCCAACCACATCTTTTGGCCATATTGACCATGTATTTTTCAGGCCAGTTATCTCCACTTCTGGCCATTCATTCTGACGACTAATTTGTTTCAAAAACGATCATGCGATTTTATGATCGTTTCTTTACGCACGTTATTCAGTCAAAAATTACAAGTTATAAATTATCATGCATAAAAGATAAAAAGCATGCATTTTAACTCTCGGTTGGCAGATTGGTTAGAAATATCTCTATTTTATAGATTAAATATTTATCGATTAAAAACCTATATTTTTATAAAATTGTTTTTTTATAAGACCGATATATAATAGAATTTTAGAATATTTATGTATGTCCATCATACAATTGCAACAAAAATATCATCTATCTTTATTAAAAATATTTTTCCTTTACTTTTTCACTTTAATTTTTACTCGCGTATTGTCCCGCCAACGGAGAGTTAGAAGCAATGGATTTCTTCATGCATTTATAAATCCTTTGCTTCAAAATAAAAAAGGTTGTCACTTACCGGCACTGATGCGCAACAGCGGAATTGATATTGAAGCTACGTTGTCTGTAACATACAAATATAAAATGCAAATTACATCAATGTTTAAAATAATTAATATTTTAAGAAATTTATTATTGGATTCATTGAATTTTATGTCCGATGTGCGCAATTATAAATAGATATATAAATATAAAATAATTTTATAATTAATTAATTTTTTCAAGTAGAACCTTTAGACAGAATTATATAGAAAGAAATATTACAAAAATGTTCCCAATTTTTTCTTGTTTAAATCATTCACATGAATCAAATTAATAAATTAATTAATTCATTTATATACAATTAATATAAATAATAATATTCACCATCAGGTTGTTCCGCTGGTGCAGGATGCCTCTCCTAGGCCTGCTCCTCCTCTCAGATCATCTGGGTTGTTCTATAACATACAAATAGAAGATCTAAATTGTAATAATGTTCAAAATAATTAATATTTTAAAAATTATTATATGCATTGAATTTTATATCCGACGCATATAATAATAGCAAATTAATAAAATAAAATATTACTAATAATTCTTGAATAACTTTATAAAACCTTTACAAGATTATAAATTTTATATAAAAATCTTTTTCTTTAAAATTCGTATTTAAATCATATGAATAAAAAAATAAAAATTACGATTAATTTAAATTCAAAAAAATCAAATTACGATTAACTTAAATTCAAAAAAATCAAATTACGATTAATTTAAATTATAATAAATATATTCAATATTTAATTTATATATATATATATATATATATATATATAATTGCAAATAAATAAACTATTTACCAGACGGTTGCTCTGCCGAAGTTCGATGCCTCTCCTAGGCCTCCTCCTCCTCTCAGTCTTAATCGCGCGATACTTTTAGCGGCACTCCCGCACTCACGAGCGATATTTTTATATCGCTATTTTCGCACTTTTACGCGCGATACTGAACGGCACTCCCGCACTATTCGATACGATTAAAAATTTTCTGTTTTGTCGCGCGATGTATATATTTAATATATATATATACTTTAAACGGCACTCCCGGTTTCGGTACGAGCGAAAATCCCGTTTCACTTTTACAAGAGTCATCTTCGAGTCAACAGGTAGGGAATTCAACGCATCTTACCTCCGAACAAGAGTTAAGTCCGAAACGGAAGAAAACTATCGATTGATGGAATCAACGCGAATGGAGTTCACTCGACTCTTGTCCGCGCCTAATATCCTGTCTCAGACGGAACAAGAGAAGGGATCCATTAACGACGATTCCAAGCAATCGATCGAATCCTAACCGATCCGTACCGAACTGGAGCCAGAAGCAGAGCGTGACCTCAATCAGCCGGACTTTTGAGCAAAAGCTCAAAATCGCGCGCCCACATACACAGTACTGGCATCCGCATGCGCGCCGGCGTCACCTAAATGCCGCGTTGCACCAGGCGTGAGACAAAGATCGTTGCAGCAACGACTCAATGAACATCCCAGTTAATTGACGTCGGAAGATGACAACTCGATGACATATAAATGAAATTGGGATTGCGAGAAAGTCCAACGCGAAAACGCGATGACGCGATGACGCGAAAAAGCTAAACGCGAAAACGCGGTAACGAGACGCCGCCATCCACGACACGTTGACGGCACCGACGACGCGAAAGGGTACTTAGCTTCCTCTTCAGGCTCCTTGAGATTTATTCTAAATTAAAAATTTAAAATAAACTTCAAGGCACCATCCAAGTACTAAGCCCTCCCACCGCGACAAGGTGTACCCCGTGGGAGGTTATATTATATATAATTTATATATAATATAATATATAATTAATAGATATATAATTATAAATCTTCTTTATAAAACTCAAAATAATTCATTTTGTAAAACTAATTATTAGCGTAATGAATTTGTTGTTTTCATTATTGATATATATATATGCAATACATGTATATTAATACGATTATAGTCGAAAGTTTAATATAATTGAAAGTCATGATACAATAATCGTTTAATTAATAATTAATTTAAGAATATACGACGTATTTCGCACTACGATCTTTATTGCTCGAGTTTATCAATAATACGAAGGCCATACGTTGTACGACTAGCGCGCTATTGTTTACGTCAAAATCGAATGCCGTGTTATTGTTCGTTCGTCATATCGAAATATATTGTATTATATTTTATATTACAATATAAGGTAATATAAATATGTTAACGTACGTAGGATATTTCGATGACAAACAGATAATAATATCAATCTTGGCGTAAACAATACGTATTTTTATTATATTATATCATATTATATTATATTATATTATATTTTACATATTTTAATACAGCAAATAATTTTTCGATATTGATCGTGATCGCGTCTAGAAAAGAATTTAACGGAGCGTCTTATACTACTACTTTACTCTTTGAGTGTCATCGCGCGAATGATAATAGAACCGAACAAATTAATCCAAAAGACCGTGTTATTATTATTTTTGTACCGAAACATTTTTCAAGACTATGGCATATAAACATATAAGAATATACAACATATTTCGCACTACGATCTTTACTGCTTGAGTGTTATTATTATTTTTGTACCGAAACATTTTTCAAGACTATAGCATATAAACATTAGCGCGCTATTACGGCAGAAGGTCGGTTATTGTTTGTTCGTCATCGAAATATTTTACGTATTTTAATATATACATATATGTATATATGGAATATATTTAAGTATATAAAAGTATTTTAGATTACATAGATTTTTATAATTAAAGGATTATTTATTAAAAGATTAATGTATGGAGTCTTTCATTATGTTTAGATTCATGATTCAATTATTTTATTGTGCGTTCTCACAATTCAAAATATTTCAATGATTGAAAAATAAAGCATCGCAGATATATTGTATTTGACTCTATAAATATCTATAAATACTAAAGAAATAATTTCTGCTCGTAAAAATCGATTTCATATCGAAATAATAATTTATTATTTTAGATTTCTGTTACTATAATTCTTAGTTGATTAAATGAATAAATTACGATTAAATGCGATAGAGAATTTTTGTCGCGATTTGTATATAGATATTAATTATGTGTTATTTATAAAAGTTAATTAATCATATAGTTATAATAAATAATTTTCGGTGTTGATCGCGATCGCATCTAGAAAAGAAATTTAACGGCGTATCATTATATTACTCATTAAAAAATATAGACAATAACATATAAAATTATATAAATATGAATAAATATGAAATTATATAAATCGTTTCATAATCGGCATGCAGATATTACAAATGCTATCTGCATCTGATTTATATAATTTTTCATATGTCATTGTCTAATATTTTCGAATGTGTAATAATATTAATGTCACGTTGAAGGTAGATTAAAAGATAATCCGAAACGTTCGTATTTATTGTATGTATTGTGACGAGTAATTTGAAATATACTAATAATTTGAAATATAATAATAATTAAAAGAGAAAGGATTTTTCTTGTGCTCCAGTTATCGCGCTTTTTATTGGCTCTTAGTTATCAATTGTTTAGTTAATTTTTAATTATTATTATTTGAGCCAATTTTTTATTTTAATTTTAATACTTATATTATTTAATATTTAAAAATAATATTTAAAAATAAACTAGAATATTTTTTGTGTTATAATTTATTTTCAATGATGAACCGTTGTGATAAAGATCGCGTAAAAATGGCGGTGGCGATGGTGATGATGGATGATGTGTGATTAATATATTTATCAAGGAATATATTAATAATTAATTATATTATTAATACAGGGAGAGAAAGACCACCCAAAACTTTAGATTTGTATTAAAAATTTAGCGTTTTGCATTATCGATACTTGTGTTACTGACGGAAAAATCCAAAATAATGTTACCTATTGAAAACATTCATTAATTCTTCGTAGTTCATGTCCACGTTTTTATTTCAGAAGGCGTATTGCCTTTAGGAATTACCCAAGTGATCTATGATGTTTCTTATTCTTCTTTCTGATTGAAATTAATTGAGGCAAATATTTTTTTAATTAAACGGTAGTATATATTAAATTACATATAATAATGGCAATGGTGGTGATAGATAATGAGTGATTAATATATAATATAATATAATATCGGGTAATATATTTTAATAATTATACTTGATAGATAGATAGATAGATAGATAAATAGATAGAGAGAGAGAGATCACAAAACTTATTTATATTACAAATTTATTTAATATATACAAACATTTTGCGTTACTTATGTTATCGACATTTCGTGTACGAGGCATGGAATATACTCCGAAATTATGTTACCCATTGAAAACATTCGTAGATTTGACTAAGTAGTTCATGTTTATATTTTTTTGTTTATAGGATGCATTGCTTTCAGAGATCGCCTAAAAGCAGACTATGACAAAACAGAGTGAAAACTATGAACAATTTTGTTGTTTGTTTTATAGATTTTAAAAATGGCTTGTCGTATGCTACATATTTGTAGAGTTGTAAATAATTTGATAAAAATGTTCAAACAATGGTAACGCAAATGAAATATATCATTGTCTCTAAATCATTATATGTAATTAACATATAATATGTATTTAAAATTAATTTATCAATTTAATTCTAATAAAATTATGAAATTTTTTTCAGGTATATATTATTGTTTAATATTGTTTAATTTATTGCTTGTCAGTCATTCACATTTATTAAAAATAGTCACTTTATTAAATAATGTGAGAAACTCTATGTTCTTTGCGAATAGTAAGTAGAACTTTTATGGATATAGCATTTTGATAATAGTTTATATTTACAGTAGAAAATAGTTGTATTTCACTGTGCTTTTGTTCTATAGGACCTGAAGATGAATTATGAAAGGGTGTGACAAGTATCATACAGGAAGACGCAGAGGTAGAACAAGAAGAGTAGTGAAAAGAGAGACCTAAATAAGGAACAAATTATTGGCATGGGAAAAATTCCGATACAATTTCCTGGTCTGAACACTTCTGTGTTTAGAGGAAAAGAATTAATTCAACAGCTAAAACTGCTTTTAAATCTTGAAAGAAAGCAAAAACTTATGGAATTACCACAAAATCAGACCAGACCAATGCAAATAAAATTATCGCCATTGGAATGTGGTTGGAGAAGTGTTACAATGGATGGCAGAAGCATTGAATCAGATCTTATTGGAAAAGGTTAATATTTATGCTATTATTGGATTATAATGATTAAATTACATACATACAAAAATCATGTGATACGATGTCTATTTTCAATTTTTTTTTTTTGATGTTTCAGTTCTAAATATTAGAATCTTATATAATTAATATCTTTGTTTTCTGCAGATACATTTGAAAGTTTTGAAACCTGGATTTTGGAAAACAAAACGATAACTTGTATGACCAGTATGTAATTTAGCAAGTAAGACTAGAATCAATTTATTTATAGTAATTGGGAATGGAAATAGATTGGCTGGATTTGCGTTATCAAAAGCCAAAGCATCCCTAAAGACGATTAAAAATAGGTCTGGTCAAAGATTAATGTATATTCCTACATATAAGGAACACACTGGTAAGAAAATACTTGTCAATACTATATAATATAAAATTTATTTCTTCTCTTTTAATATCACTTTGTATTTTTCAGTGTTACATGATTTCTTTACACAGTTTGAGAATATAAAAATATTTGTAAAGAAAATTCATGAAGGATAATGGGCTTGTTTGTCATCATGCGATAAAAGCATGTTGCGAGATAATTGGCATAAAGGATATGTATGCCAAAGTACAAGGAGGAATGTAAAAGCATTCTTTATTGGTTTATTGCAATAAGTGTGAATATAAAGTATTTAAAGGCATATTATACTTTTTATTTAATTTATATTAGAAAGAAACATTTTTTATTTATAAAAATTATATACATATATATATATATATATATATATATATATATATATATATATGTTAGACATAAAGCTAAAAAAAACGTGGATTGTGTCGATTAATTAATTAATTGTTTTATTTAATTATCAATTTATATATGTATATTATTAACAATGATTTTTTGTTTACTTAAACTTTATAAGGTTGTACATAAGAAACAATCTTTTTTATTTAGTATTTCAAGCATATTTTCATAGAACTTTAATTTAATTATCATATTATTAAAAATACTGAACAAAATAAAGAATTAAAGCTGGCTTTTTCTGTAGTCTCATGGCAGATTATATCAGTAATCATACTTTAATTATTGCAATATATCATGAAACAAATTAATATATCAAATATGCTATATCAAATATGTAGTGTAAATATTTTAATTTTTTCGTATACGATCTATTTTTTATTCTATCGATGTTTTCATAGTGATGCACCTTGAGCATTTTACTTCATATATTTGCAATAAAAATATATTAAAGCAAATTATTTTGCAAATTTATTATTCTAATTTTTATTTAGAAAGAATAAGATTAAAAAGACGTATGAATTTTTTCAGATTTTTTTATATTTCTATTAAATAAAATGCATCAGATAAAACTGACTTTTCTGTACATTTTAAATGTGCCAAAAGATTTGCTCTTTATTCCACTTACTGCAATAATGTACACTAAAAATGACAGATCTATATTAAAAATGATAGATTAGTATATTTAGTAGTTGGAAAGAAAGAGAGCAGAAATGAGAAGTGCATCTAGAGAATTTAAAAGAATAAAAAACAAATTTAAAAATAATACAAAAAGATTAATATTTGTATTTTTTTCATGAGGAATGTGGAGCGCACATTTATGCATTTATTTATTTAGATGAGATTTACTTTAGGGCACATTCAGTATTCAACTTTAATTTTATTTTCTCTTTCTTATGATATATAAGTATAACATAATTACCTGCAAATGCTATCATTTTTGTATGCTTACAGTGATACAGAAACAACATTACGAGTACTATATTTACAGATAACATCTGTATAATAAAAAAAGCATCAAAAGTCTAATGGTGAAAAAAGGGTAAATATTGTAGACCAGCATAAGTATCAACCAATTATTCCACCGCTCTGTTTCATTAGAGTTGCAATTTTCTTTTATAATATCATGAATATTATAAATAAGATAAAGATTTCAGTACGTTTCAAATAAATTTATATATTTTATGTATGTAACACTGCGCACACATATTAAAAGGTGATAATATCGCAGTTATAATAAGATACAATCCTGGCAATGTAGCGATTTTTGGATTCTGAAAATAATTTAATTTGATTTATTTTTGAGAAATGCGCACAATACTTGAGAGCAAATTATTTTTGTGCCATGTATTACCTGTGTTTCCAAACTTCCACACACAGTATCATATTGTCTGCGATATATGAAAAGCTTCATCGATGAAATAAATGGTTAATATGATTGAGATATAAGAAAAGTATTGTAATGTAGTAATATAGTACTTGTAATGAATAACGTTAATGTGGAATACATAAATATTTTATATTTTAATTTCATATAATCGAGATGAGATAAGACACTCATGATTACTTTAAAAATGTGTCCACAAATATCATGTAACTTCAATAGCTGCACATTTGTCAAATTAATCCTATTACGTTAAATAAATCACAGCAGCTTGTTTTAATTTAATCTAACCAATTATATTATATGCTCCTCATTAAAATGTGTAAAACTGTACGTCGCACATTTAATGCGAATAATATACTACGTAATAAAATGTAATACACTAATGAAATAATTAAATATTATTTTTGAAAGCATGATACAATCCAGGCAGCATACGCTTGTATTTACATTCGATATCCATAGACACTGAGAGATTAGGTTAGGTTAGGTTAGGTTAGATCAAACAAATTTATCGTTTAACAGTTGGCAGCCCTACGAGATAGGCTGTACAGTACTGCGCGCGCGTACAAAATAAATTTGAAATCGCTTCTAGTCTAATCATCTTCACGCGATCGACTTTATTTGAATTGTACCGAATCGAATTATGATGTCGATTTGTCCGAATGTAATTCGGGACATCGCGATGCTGTATAAGCATCGAATGAGCACGAATTATCTCGCAAATATGATAAATCAAATCTACTCACCGGCTGTTCCACAGGCCGCTCCTCCTCGAAACAGTTCGCTCGCCTCGGGACGTCCCATTCCGATCTTGATGCACACAAATCCACACGATATCATCAACGCGAACGCGCGACACTTTATTCGGCACTCCCGATACTCGCTGGCATCCGATAATCATCATCAAGGGCCCGAATAACGCGACGCAATTTCGCTCCATCTTCGCAATGACGCCATCACTGAATATCGTCAAAAATCGCTGTCGCGCGTTTCCATCGACACACTATAAAAGTCGCGCGATCATCCTTGGACACTCTCGACGCTCGTCCACTCGCGATATTCGTTTAAAAACGGTTAAAAGATGCGAAAAATGCGGACGTACGACGATCCGTGTAACTGCGTATGACTCCGATCACGCGCCAACATGGCGGCCGTATGACGCGTATGACGTAGCTGTGACGTAGCTGTGACGTCGCAGCACGCGCCAACATGGCGGCCGAACCACTGTGCATTCGTTTCTGCGCATGGCCATTCCTGTGCTCAACGTTCGCGCAACTTTGATTTCTGAAAGCACATAATGATAAATATATAAAGATAGAATCAATTAATCATATTGGTCATATATGTAGACTTGCCCGAAGAAAGAGAAAAAATTGAGAGATATTTTTAATTTCTTTTTCTTTTAGTAAAGGATGGAAATGTTTATTCATAGGCTTGTTCTTTTTTTCCTCTTTCGCGTAATTTCGATTCAATATATAACGTAGAAAATTCATGGTATATTATGCTAATGATATGAATTACGAATGATTCGATTGTTTTATCGCGCTTTTCCAAAGTCAAATCTTATAATATTTAGTTTTGCATTTTAAAAGACTGAGAGCGATTCATATACAGAGTTTGAAGAGATATCCAATGCACGACAAATTATACTTACGTTGATTAGTATTCATCAATACCAAACTGTTAATCGCGAATATGTACAACACTTTCATACATTTTTTTCGCAAAGAACGATGTACGAAATGCAATATTTCGCGCCTCGCGTTTCACTCATGCGGCCATCTTTCTTTACTGTTTAGTATCGCTATCTGCATTCGCGTTAAACGCCAGAATTACATAGTCAAGATACTTTTCGAGTGCCGGTAAAGTCACATTTTGTGCATGTCGGTAAATTGTTTTAGAATCACGTCGCGCAAGCATAATTTTTTTATTTGTAGTATAACAAAATATGTAATTAAAAATTACTCACCGCATATCTCTCTGGCTGCTCAGGCTCTCTCACTGCTCTCTGGCTGTCCGATATTTTTCCAGATGTCCTCCTTTAGATTTAGGACACACATACATTGCATAAAGCTTCGATATTCTGCAATCTTATCTCATCTCAATTTGGAGAAACACGTGCATTCCTTTCGATAAATGTCCGCACAAAAATATATCGCGCTTCAAATAAATAAAAGTCGATACTGTGCACGATTCGAATCGTACGAAATATATTCGACGATTTTTTTTTGGATCATTGTATTATCGGAACGTGCGATCAGGACGATTCGAAAACGATGCATGTACAGAATTTGAAGAAATATGCAATGCACGACAAATTATACTTGCGTCGATTTGTATTCATCAACACCGAACTATTAATCGTGAAGTGTACAACTCTTTCGCACATTTTTTTCGCAAAGAACGATATACGAAATGCAATATTTCGCGCCTCGCGTTTCACTCATGCAGCCATCTTTCTTTGCTGTTTATAGTATCGCCATCTGCACTCGCGTTAAACGCCAGAATTACGTAGTCAAGAAACTTCAACTGCCGGTAAAGTCATCATTTTGTGCATGTCGGTAAATTGTTAGAATCACGTCGCGCAAGAATGATTTTTTTATTTGTAGTATGATAAAATATGTAATTAAAAATTCATGTAAGAAACGTATTTTTATCAAATTACATATGCTTATTCCGTTACTCTAATACTTGTACGTTAACAGATTTAGGTTACACACATTGCATAAAGCTTCCAGAAAAAATATCCAGAGGCACAAATATTTTATAAACGAAAATCATGCAAAGATGAAACAATAGAATAAAGAAGCCGTATAATCATTGTACTTTTATGTATAAATGTTTCACAAAATAAAATCTTTATAAATGAAGTGTTACATTAAAAATATTAGTATAAAATTAAATATCGATGTGAGATTTAAAATTTTTTGTCCTTTTTTTCTTTAGAATTTTTTTACTTTTTTTTCTAAAGATTCTTTAAGCGAGAACTGCTTCTTTCGCAAGACTATTGAACAATTTGTATGTTTGATATTTTCTTAGTAAGTAGTTTAAATTTCGTGAAAAAATTCGAGAGAAAATTAGATTTTATCATATTACTGCACATATCGATTAAATGCTATATCAAATATGTAGTGTAAATATTTTAATTTTTTTGTATACGATCTACTTTTTATTCTATCGATGTTTTCATAGTGATGCACCTTGAGCACTTTGCTTCATGTTTGCAATAAAAATATATTAAAACAAATTATTTTGCAAATTTATTATTCTAATTTTTATTTAGAATGATTAAGATTAAAAAGACGTATGAATTTTTTCAGATATTTCTATTCAAAAAAACGCATCAGATAAAACTGACTTTCCTGTACATTTTAAATGTGCCAAAAGATTTGCTCTTTATTCCACTTACTGCAATAATGTACACTAAAAATGACAGATCTATTAAAAATGATAGATCTATATTTAGTAGTTGGAAAGAAAGAGAGGAGAAATGAAAAGTGCATCTAGAGAATTTAAAAGAATAAAAAACAAATCTAAAAATAATAATACATAAAGATTAATATTATGTATTTTTTTCATGAGGAATGTGGGGCGCACATTTATCCATTTATTTATTTAGATGAGATTTACTTTAGAGCACATTCAGTATTCAACTTTAATTTATTTTCTCTTTCTTACGATATATAAGTATAACATAATTACCTGCAAATGCTATCATTTTTGTATGCTTACAGTGATACAGAAACAACATTACAAGTACTATATTTCCAGATAACATGTGTATAATAAAAAAGCACCAAAAGTCTAATGGTGAAAAAAGGGTAAATATTGTAGACCAGCATAAGTATCAACCAATTATTCCATCGCTCTGTTTCATTAGAGTTGCAATTTTCTTTTATAATATCATGAAATTATGATAAAGATCATGAATATTATAAGATAAAGATTAAGATAAGATCAGAATATTATAAATAAAGACATGATATTATAAGATAAAGATTAAAATAAAGATCATGAATATTTAGTAAAGATCATGAATATTATAGATAAAGATTTCAGTACGTTTCAAATAAATTTATATATTTTATGTATGTAATACTGCGCACACATATTAAAAGGTGATAATATCGCAGTTATAATAAGATACAATCCTGGCAATGTAGCGATGTTTGGATTCTGAAAATAATTTAATTTGATTTATTTTTAAGAAATGCGCACAATACTTGAGAGCAAATTATTTTTGTGCCAGTATTACCTGTGTAAAATTCCACACACAGTATCATATTGTCTGCGGTATATGAAAAGCTTCATCGTTGAAATAATGTGATAATACAATTGAGATATAAGAAACATAATATAGTACTTGTAATGGAAAACGTTAATGTGGAATACATAAATTTTATATTTCAATTTTATGTAATCGAGATGAGATAAGAACACTCATGATTACTTTAAAAATGTGTCCACAAATATCATGTAACTTCAATAGCTGCACATTCGTCAAATTAATCCTATTACGTTAAATGAATCACAGCAGCTTGTTTTAATTTAATCTAACTAACCAGTTATATTATATGCTCCTCATTAAAATGTGTAAAAACTGTACGTCGCACATTTAATGCGATTAATATACTACGTAATAAAATGTAATACACTAATGAAATAATTAAATATTATTTTTGAAAGATGATACAATCCAGGCAGCATACGCTTTATTTACATTCGATATCCAAAGACACTGAGAGATTAGGTTAGGGTTAGGTAGTTAGATCAAACAAATTTATCGTTTAATAGTTGGCAGCCCTACGAGATAGCTGTGCAGCACGCGCGCTACAAAATAAATTTGAAAGCGCTTCTAGCATAACCATCTTCACGCGATCGGACTTTATTTGAATTGCACCGAATCGAATTATGATGACGATTTGTCCGAATGTATTCGGGACATCGCGATGCTGTAAAGCAATCGATGAGCACGATATAATCTGCAAAATATGATAAATCAAATCTAACTTTCACCCGTGCTGTTCCACAGGCCCGTCCTCCCTCGAAACAGTTCGCTATCGCCTCGGGAACGTCCCATTCCGATCTTGGATGCACACAAATCCTAAAGATATCATCAACGCGAACGCGCGACAACTTTAATTCTGCACTCCCGATACTCGCTGGCAATCCGATAATCATATCAGGGCCCGATAACGCGACGCAATTCGCTCCATCTTCGCATGATCGCCATCACTGAATAATCGTCAAAAATCGCTGTCGTCGCGTTTCCATCGATCACACCTATAGAAAGTCGCGCGATCAATCCTTGGCCACCTCCTCGTACGCTCGTCCACTGTCTGCGGTATAATTCGTCTTACAAATACAACGGTTTTAAAAGATGCGAAAAATGCGGACGTACGACGATCCGTGTAACTGCGTATGAACCCGATTCACGCGCCAAACATGGCGGCCGTAATGACGCGTATGAAGGTAGCTGTGAACGTGCTGTGACGTGGGAAGCCAATGCGCCAACATGCGGCCGAATCCACTGTGCATTCGTTTCCTGCGCATTGCCATTCCTGTGCTCAACGTTTCGCGAACTTTGATTTTCTGAAAGCGGACTAATGATAAATATTACTAAGATAGAATCAATTAACATATTTGATATCATATGATGTATGACTTGCCGAAGAACAGAGAAAAAGATTGAGAGATATTTTTAATTTCTTTTTCGTTTTAGTAAAGGATGGAAATGTTTATTCATAGGCTTGTCTTTTTTCCTCTTTCGCGTAATTTCCGATTCATATTAACGTCAAGAAAATATTCCATGTATAATTTATGCTTAATGATATGATACGAATGAGTTCGATTGTTCTATCGCGGCTCTTCAAAGTCAAATCTTATAATTTAGTTTTGCATTTTTAAAAGACTGAGAGCGATTCATGATACAGGAGTTTTGAAAGAGATAATTCCAATGCACGACACATTATACTTAACGTTGATTAGTATTCATACAACTACCAAACTGTTAATCGCGAAATATTTACATCACGTCATACATTTTTTACAGCAAAGAACGATGTACGAAATGCAATATTTTTCGCGCCCTCGCGTTTCACTCTCGCGGCCATCTTCTTTGCTGTTTTAGTATCGCTATCTGCATTCGCGTTAAACGCCAGAATTACATAGTTAAGAACTTTTTCGAGTTGCCGGTAAAGTCATCATTTGTGCTATGTCGGTAAATTGTTTTGAATCATGGCGTGCGCAAGCATAATTTTTTTTATTGTAATATACAAAAATATGTAATTAAAAAATTATCACCGCATATCTCTCTAGCTGCTCCATGGCTCTCTTCACTGTCTCTCTGGCTGTCCGATATTTTCCAGATGTCCTCCTTTGAGGATTTAGGAACACAACATACATTTGCATACAAGCTTCGATAGTCCGTGCAATCTTACGTCATCTCAATTTGAAGAAACCACGGTGCATGTCCTTTGAATAAATTTCCGCCACAAAAATTATATCGCGCTTTCTCAAATAAATAAAAGTCTGATACTGTGCACGGATTATTAATCGTACCACGAAATATAATTCACCGGATTTTTTTTGGATCATTGTATTATCGGAACGTGCGATCAAGACGATCGCTAAACGATTCATGTAGAGATGAAGAAGATATGCAATGCATACGAACAAATTATACCACACTTTTTTGCGTCGATTTGTAATTCAATCAACACGAACTAAATTTAAGTGTTGAATAAGTTAACAGACTCTTTCGCAATTCTTTTTCGCAAAGAACGATATTTACGAAATGCAATATTTCGCGACTCGTGTTTCAACTACCATTGCCAGCCATCTTTTCTTGCTGTTTAGTATTGCATCTGCCTTTCGCGTTAAACGCCAATTACATAGCAAGATACGTTTCGAGGTGCGCGGTAAAGGTCATTCATTTTGTGCATGTCGGTAATTGTTAGATGCAAAGCATTTTGTTATTTGTGTATAATAAAAATATGTAAATAAAGAATTCATTGGTAATAACGGTATTTTTAATCAAATACTATATGCTTATCCCGTTACTTCTAATACGTTTTGTAACTGTTTACGATATTGGTTACAACACGTTGCATTAAAAGCTTCCAGAGAAATAATTAATCCAGAGGCACATTAAATATTTTATAAACGCAAAAATCATGCGAAGATGAAATAATAGATTAATAGAATGCCGTATAACATTGTTAACTTTTTTATGTATAAATGCTTTTCGAACAAAGTATCTAAATCTTTATAATAATGAAGTGTAAGATTAAAAATATTAGTATACAAAAAATATCGATGCGAGGATTTAAAATTTTTTGTCCTTTTTTCTTTAAGAATTTTTTTACTTTTTTTTTTTCTAAAGATTCCTTTAAGCGAGACCTGCTTCTTTTTCGCAAGACATTAAACATTGGTATGTTTTTTGAATATTTTCTTAGTAGTTCTTAAATTTCGTGCTATATAATATATAGGAAATAATGTCCGAGAGAAAATCTTATTTTTATCGTATTACTTGCACATACGATTAAATGCTATATCAAATATGTATGTAAATACTTTAATTTTTCTTGTATACGATCTACTTTTATTCTAAATTCTATTCTCTTCGTAGAGTTATCGATGTTTTCATAGTGATGCACTTGCACTTTGCTTCATGTTTGCAAATAAATAATATATTTAAAAAGCAAATTATTTTGCAAAATTTTATTAATTCTATATTTTTATTTTAGAAAGATTAAGATTAAAAAGTACGTAAAATGAATTTTTTCAGATATTTCTAATCTGAATAAAAACGCATAGATAATCATACGACTTTTCCCCCTACATTTAAAATGTGCCAAAAGATTATGCTCTTTATTACAAACTTACTGCAAATAATGTCACAAAAAGTCGACGATCTATTTTAAATGATAGATCGTTATCTATTTAAATCGTTGAAAGAAAGAGGAAGAGAAATGAAAGTGCCTCTAGAGATTTTAAAAGAAAAAAAACTAAATTTTAAGAAATAATAATACATAAAGATTAATTATTATGTTTTTTTTCATGAGGAAAGTGTGGGGCGGCACATTTATGCAATTAATTTAATTAGATGAGATTTACTTTAGAGCACATTTCAGTATTCAACTGTTAGATTTTTATTTTCTCTTTCTTACATATTAGTAGTATTAACATAATTTATCTGCAAAATGCTCTATCAGATTTTTTGGTATGCTTGACGTGAACAGACAACATTAACAGGAGTATTATAATTTACAAGATAACATCTGTAGTAATAAAAAAGATCCAAAAGTCTAAAATGGGGTGATAAAAAAGGGTAAAGTTTGTAGACTTCACAATAAGTAAATCAATCAAATTTATTTCGACCGGCTCTGTTTCATTGAGTTGCAATTTTCCTTTTTATATATATTCATGGAAATTTTGATAATAGAGAATTAAATGATCTTCTCAGACGTTTCAAACTAAATTATATATATTTATGTACTGTATGCCACACCACACTTCTGACGCGACCAGACATTATTTTACAGGTGATAATACTGCAGTTATAAAAAGACACATCGCTGGCAATGTAGCGAATTGTTTGGATTCTGAAGATAATTTAATTGAATTTAGTTTTTAAAGAAATGCGCACAGATAATACTTTAGGAGCAAATTTTTTTTTGGCTGGTCCATGGTAGTACCTGTGTAAATTCAACACACATATCATCATTGGTTCTTCGGGTAATATTTTGAAGGGCTGTCATGCGATGAGAATAATGTTAAGATTAATACAATTGAAGATTAAAGAGAAAATATAATAAAAAAATAATTATACGTAACTATGGTGGACGTGTTTGTATGGAAAACCGTAAATGTGGATGTATATTTACAATATAATTTTTTATATTTATATTTAAATGTAATCGAGATGAAAGAATATAAGACCTATGAAGTGAGTGTCTTATTAGAATACAGTCATGATTACTTTTAATAAAAAAATGGTTTCCAAAATTATTCATTGTACTTAATTGCTCAACATTGGTCAAATTAAAATCCTATTACGGGGTTAAGTGTATCTATCAGCAGCTTGTTTTAAATTTTAATCTAAAACTTAAACAATTATATTTAATGCTCTCTTCATTTAAGACATGTGTAAACCTGTACCGTCGCCGATTTAATGCGAAATTATATAATACTAAAGTAAAAGAATGTAATACCGACTAGAATAGTTAAAAATATTTTTTGGAGAAAAGCTTGATACATCCGCAAGGCGATCAGGCGCTTGTATTTGTAAACATTCCGAAGGTTACATCATAGACACCCTACTGAGAGATTAAAGGTGTGTAAAAATAGGTAGGTGGCTTAAGGGTTGGGATAAAAGCAACGAAAATTATCCGTTTTAAAAAATAGGTTTGGCATGCCCTACGATGGATAAGGGCTTGTGGCACATTGCTGGGCAGCGCTAGTACAAAATAAATTTGAAAAGCGCGTTATCTCTAGCACATAAAAATCCACTTCCCCACGCAGATTGATCGACTTACTTTATATTTGATAATTGCAATAATACGAAGCGAATTAATGATGACGATTTGTCCGAAAACTAGGAAATGTAATTCGGGAGGGATCTAACGCTGAAGCGATGCGGCTGTATATTAAGCGTTGCGGAGAATGGAGCAAGGCATTTTGAATTCCTCGCAAATTGGCTAATATGATACACCTCAATTTTTGCTCCACACAGAATCTATCTCCACACAGGAATAAACTTGCCAGACGGTTTGTTCTCTTCCCCACAAGGCCGGCGTGAGACAGGGTCCGCTCTCCTCTGCACAGGTTGCTCGCTCTCGCGGTTCCACCACATTCCGATCTTGAATGCCAAACACAATAAAAATCCCCACACGTCATTAATAAAAAATCATTCACATGTCAGTCCAACCAAGGAATAATCTATCCAACGGAACGCGC